>NW_022437165.1:412495-673055 GCF_009761245.1 Sapajus apella | reverse complement strand
TTTTCCCCCCGAACCAGAGTCTTGCTCTATTGCCCAGGCTGGAGTGCAGTGATGCAATCTCGGCTCACTGCAACCTCCACCTCCCAGGTTCAAGCCATTCTTGTGTCCCAGCCTCTGGAGTGGCTGGAATTACAGGCATCTGCCTTCATGCCCAGCTAATTTTTTTTTTTTTTTTTGAGACAGAGTCTTGCTCTGTTGCCAGGCGCCAGGCTGGAGTGCAGTGGCGTGATCTCGGCTCACTGCAACCTCCACTCCCTGGGTTCAAGCAATTCTTCTGCCTCAGCCTCCCGAGTAGCTGGGACCACAGGTGCGCACCACCACGCCCAGCTAATTTTTGTATTTTTCAGTAGAGATGGGGTTTCATCAAGGGTCTCGATCTCCTGACCTCGTGATCTGCCCACCTCAGCCTCCCAAAGTGCTTGGATTACAGGCTTGAGCCACCGCGCCCGGCCCAGCAAATTTTTTTTTTTTTTTTTTTTTTTTTTTGAGACGGAGTTTCGCTCTCGTTGCCCAGGCTGGAGGGCAATGGCGCGATCTCGGCTCACCGCAACCTCCGCCTCCTGGGTTCAGGCAATTCTCCTGCCTCAGCCTCCTGAGTAGCTGGGATTACAGGCACGTGCCACCATGCCCAGCTGATTTTTTGTATTTTTAGTAGAGACGGGGTTTCACTATGTTGACCAGGATGGTCTCGATCTCTTGACCTCGTGATCCACCCGCCTCGGCCTCCCAAAGCGCTGGGATTACAGGCGTGAGCCACCGCGCCCGGCTCAAATTTTTATATTTTTAGTAGAGTTAGGGTTTCACCATGTTGGCCAGGCTGGTCTCGAAATCCTGACCTCAGGTGATCTGCCCGCCTTGGGCTTGCAAAGTGCTGGGATCACAGGTGTGAGCTACAGTGCTTGCCCTCTTTCCTCCCCGCTCCCCCTAGACTTGCTGTCACCCAGGCTGGAGTGCAGTGGCTTGCTCTGCTCACTGCAGCCCTGCCTCCCAGGTTCAAGTGATTCTTGTGCCTCAGCCTCCTGGGTAGCTGGTATTACAGGCATGCCACCACCCTGGGATGATTTTTGTATTTTTAGTAGAGATGGGGTTTCACTATGTTGGCCAGGTTAGTCTTGAACTCCTGACCGCAAGTAATCCACCCACCTCATCCTCCCAAAGTGCTGGGATTACAAGTCTGAGCCACTGCACCTGACCTTAATAAGCATTTTGTATTTTACAGTATGGATATACTGTAAGTTTTTTAATTCATTTTTTCTTTTTTCTTTATATTATCAAATCTGCCTTGATCTTGGGTCAACTTTGTGTTGATTGACTTGAAGCGTATTTCTCGCTCTCTTTTTTTTTTCCATTTCAAATTTTTTTTTCCAGGAGCCCCATCAGGTTCTCACCCCATTTCGAATTTGAATCGGGATTTCCTTGTACTTATTAACTTAGTACCTTTGAAATGGGGAGTTTTTGTATTTTTATTATTTTCTTTTCTTGTATATTCTTCCAGTGAATAAGTGGGGAATTTTAAGCAGCTGGTAAACTAAACAGTGAGAGAAAAAAAGTTCTTGTGCTTTGGAAAGAACCCTGAAATAGAAATCATTGGACCTTAGTTTGAGCAGTCACCGTCTTGGTGTAGTCATGTAGTTTCTTGTGAATTCATGTATTCCTTCTATTAAAGATCCTTTAGTTTTAAGTATTTGTGCAGGGTGATAGCAGGAAAATCAATTGGAAGGTGGGATAATGGTGTATTGATGGAGATTGTGAATTCCTTATAGGTTCAAATTAGTACTTGAAGTGTGATCTTGGGCAGGTTACTTAACCTCTTATAGGCCTGTCTCCCCATGTGTAAAATGGATATAGTAAAACAAAACCTAACTTGTAAGATTCTTGGTGAGGATACTGAAAGATAATGCGTGTATCTATGTTTTATAATGGATAAGGGCTGATCTACAGTAACTACTTGATAATAGTTATATCTTGTAGTTATTCTGAGGCATGAGGTAAAGATCTTTGTCATAATGATTACATAGTTTTATTATTTATTTTTTTGAGATGGAGTTTTGCGCTTGTTGCTCAGGCTGGAGTGCAATGGTGTGATGTCTGCTCACTGCAATCTCCGCCTCCCAAGTTCAAGAGATTCTCCTGCTTCGGCCTGCTAAAGTGCTGGGATTACAGGCATGAGCCACCACGCCCAGCCAAAGACATACTTTTTTGTAGAGATGGGGGTATCACTGCGTTACCCAGCCTGGTCTCAAACACCTTGTTTAAGCGATCCTCCTGCCTTGGCCTCCCAGAATGCTGGGATTACAGGTGTGAGCCACCATGCTCAGCCCCCAATTAAGTAATTTTAATCGATTTTACTTTTAATTGCTTTTACAGATACTTCAGTATACATTTAGAGCAGTGGGTCTCCAACAGGGTGCTTTTGCTCTCCAGAGGACATTTATTTGGCATCTCTGAAGACATTTTTGGTTGCCAAAACTGGGGAGTGATTCTATTGGCATTGGGATGAGCGGAGACCAGAGATGCTGCTAAACAGCCTGCAGTGCCCAGGACAGCCCCTCATAACAAGAACTATCTGGCCCATAATAACAATAGTGTTAAGGTTGAGAAACCCTGATTTAGCACCATTTAAAATCAGAGAAAGTGGCCCGGCGCGGTGGTTCATGCCTGTAATCCCAGCACTTTGAGAGGCCTAAGTCAGTGGATCACCTGAGGTTGGGAGATCAAGACTAGCCTGGCCAACATGGTGAAACCCTGTCTCTACTAAAAATATAAAGATTAGTAATCCCAGCTACTGGGGAGACTGAGGCATGAGACTCTCTTGAACTCAGGAGGCAGAGGTTGCAGTGAGCCAAGATCGCATCACTGCACTCCAGCCTGGGCGACAGAGGAAGACTGTGTCTCAAAAAGAAAAAAAAATCCGTAAACTTTGAAAAAGGATTTATTTATAGCATTGAAAATTCCTGAAAGCATAAACATTTTATTTGACTCAGACAGCATTAAGAATGGAATTGGTTGCCAGTAATTAAAAATTATTTGATGGCCGGGCGCGGTGGCTCAAGCCTGTAATCCCAGCACTTTGGGAGGCTGAGGCGGGTGGATCACGAGGTCAAGAGATCGAGACCATCCTGGTCAACACGGTGAATCCCTGTCTCTACTAAAAATGCAAAAAATTAGCTGGGCATGGTGGCGCGTGCCTGTAATCCCAGCTACTCAGGAGGCTGAGGCAGGAGAATTGCCTGAACCCAGGAGGCGGAGGTTGCGGTGAGCCGAGATCGCGTCATTGCACTCCAGCCTGGGTAACAAGAGTGAAACTCCGTCCCAAAAAAAAAAAAAAAAAAAAATTACTTGATGAAAAATTTGAGATTTCTTATTTTCCCTGAAAAAACAAAGTATGTGACATCTTGGATATACCTAACGGAATCAGAACAAGAGTTGCCCTCTGGAAACACTCTTCAGTTCTGCAGCCCTTACCAGATTCCCTTTATCTACCTCTCTCCAACATTTAATTATGAAAAATTTTAGATATATAGAAATGAACGTATGTCTGGCCAGGTGTGGTGGCTCATGCCTGTAATCCCAGCACTTTGGGAGGCTGAAGCGAGTAGATCACGAGGTCAGGAATTGGAGACTAGCCTGGCCAGTATGGTGAAACCCTGTCTCTACTAAAAATACAAAAATTAGCTGGGCGTGGTGATGCATGCCTGTAGTCCAAGCTACTTGGGAGGCTGAGGCAGGAGAATCACTTGAACCTGGGAGATGGGGGTTGCAATGAGCCAAGATTGCGCCACTGCACTCCAGCCTGAGTGGAAAAAAAAAAAAAAAAAGAAAAGAAATGAATGTATTTTCCATATGCCTATCACATAGATTCTTACAATTAAATTTTGCTATGTTTAGTTATTAGGTACGTGTTCATCTTTCTCTACCCATCGGTTTTTGATTCTTGATTTTTTATTTTATTTATTTATTATTTATTTTTTGAGATGGAGTCTCGCTCTGTAGCCCAGGCTAGAATGCAGTGGCACGATCTCGGCTCACTGCAACCTCTGCCTTCTGGGTTCTCCTGCTTCAGCCTCCCATGTACCTCCATGCCCAGCTAATTATTTTATTTTATTTTTAGTAGAGACAGGGTTTCACCAAGTTGGCCAGGCTGGTCTTGAACTCCTGACCTTGTGATCCTCCCACCTCGGCCTCCCAAAGTGTTGGAATTACAGGCATGAGCCAACATGCCAGGCTGTTTTTTTCTTTTTTTTTTTTTTTTTTGTTTTTTAAGACGAGTTTCACTCTTCTTGCCCAGGCTAGAGTACAAGAACTATCTGGCTCATAACAACAACACGGGGTTCTCCATGTTGGTCAGGCTGGTCTCATACTTGTGACCTCAAATGATCCACCTGCCTTGGCCTCCCAAAGTGCTGGGATTACAGGCATGATGAGCCACTGCAACTGGCCTATTGTTTCTTCTTAAAACAATTTTTTTAGGCTGGATGTGGCGGCTCATGCCTGTAATCCCAGCACTTTGGGAGGCTGAGGCGGGCAGATCACAGGGTCAGGAGTTCGAGACCAGCCTGGCAAGCATGGTGAAACCTTGTCTCCACTAAAAATACAAAAAATTAGCCGTGCGTGGTAGTATGTGCCTGTAATCCCAGCTACTCGGGAGGCTGAGTCTGGAGAATTGCTTGAACCCAGGACATGGAGGTTGTAGTGAGCTGAGATCGTGCCACTGAACACCAGCCTGGGCAAGAGCAAAAAAAACAAAAAAACCCAACTATTTTTAAAGTTTGTTCATTTCTGAGGCAGATCTTGCTCTGTCATCCAGGCTGCATTGTAGCAGTACAAACATGGCTCACTGCAGCCTTGATCTGCTAGGCTCAAATGATCCTCCCACCTCAACTTCCTAAGTAGATGGGGTTACAGGTGAATGCCACCATGCCTGACTAATTTTTTTTTTTTTTTTTTTTTTTGTAAATATGAGGTCTCTTCTTGTTGCCCAGGCTGATGTCAAACTCCTGGGCTCTAGCCATCCTTCTGCCTTTGCCTCCCAAAGTGCTGGGATTACAGGTCTGAGCTACTATACCTGGCCCAGTCCACTATTATTATTATTATTATTATTATTATTATTATTATTTTGAGACTGAGTTTCACTCTTGTCGCCCAGGCTGGAGGGTAGGGGCACAATCTCGGCTAACTGCAACCTCCATCTCCCAGTTTCAAGTGATTCTCCTGCCTCAGCCTCCCCCGTAGCTGGGATTACAGGTGTCCGCCACCACACCTGGCTAATTTTTTGTATTTTTAGTAGAAATGGGGTTTTGCCATGTTGGCCAGGCAGGTCTCAAACTCCTGGCCTCAAATGATTTGCCTGTCTCGGCCTCCCAAAATGCTGGGATTATAGGCGTGAGTCACCACGCCTGGCGTATTATTTTTTAGGGTTTTAAAAATTTACATGTATTAAAGGACACAAATTTTAATTGTATTGGCCTTTTTTTTTTTTCTTTCTTTTGAGACAGAGTGCCTAGGCTGAAGTGAAGTGCCATGATCATGGCTCACTCTAAGCTTGACTATCTGGGCTCAAGTGATCCTTCCACCTCAGCCCCTCAGGTAGCTGAGACCACAGGCATATACCACCACACCTGACTAATTTTGTTTAAAACATAGGCTCACTGTGTTGTCCAAGCAGGTCTCAAACTCCTGGGCTTTTTTTTTGTTGTTGTTGTTGAGATGGAGTTTCACTCTGTCACCCAGGCTGGAGTGCAGTGGTGTGGTCTCAGCTCACTGCAACCTCCATCTCCTAGGTTCAAGTGATTCTCCTGCCTCAGCCTTCTAAGTAGCTGAGACTATAGGTGCTCATCACCATGCTGGCTAATTTTTGTATTTTTTTTAGTAGAGACAGAGTTTCACCATATTGGCCAGGCTGGTCTTGAATTCCTGACCTTGTGATTTGCCCTCCTCAGCCTCCAAAAGTGCTGGGATTACAGGCATGAGCCACTGTGCCTGGCCTCAAACTCCTGGGCTTAAGTGATCCTTTTGCCTTAGCTTCCCAAAGTGCTAGGATGACAAGCGTGAGTTACCATGCCCAGCCACTAGTTTGTGAATTTGGACAAATGTATATGTCTGTTTAACTCAAACCTCTATCAAAATATACATATTATTATCCCATGAAATGTCTTCGTATTTCTTCCTATTCTCACTTTCAAGACTGTTTCTAAAGTCTACCTCTCAAGAGCTGTTGGATTACATAATATATTAGGTAAGAACGTACCCATCTCTCTCTGTCTGTCTCTTTTTTTTTTTTGAGACGAAGTTTCGCTATTGTTCTGGCTGGAATGCAATGGTGTGATCTCGGCTCACTGCAACCTCTGCCTCCCAGTTTCAAGCGATTCTCCTGCCTCAGCCTCCCAAGTAGCTGGGATTATAGGCATGTGCCACCATGACTGACTAATTTTGTATTTTTAGTAAAGACAGGGTTTCTCTATGTTTGTCAGACTGGTCTCAGTGATCCTGATCTCACGTGATCCTGACCTCAGGTGATCTGCCCACCTTGGCCTCCCAAAGTGCTGGGATTACATTTGTCATTCACCTTGCTGGGCTGTATTATTTTAAATTGTTTATTTCTTTTTCTTTTTTGACACAGTGTCTCTCTCTGTCACCCAGGTTGGAGTGCAGTGATGTGATCTCAGTGCACTGCAATCTCTGCCTTCTGGGTTCAAGAGATTCTCCCACCTCAGCCTCCCAAGTAGCTGGGACTACAGGTGCTCACCACCATGCCTGGCTAATTTTTGTATTTTTTGATAGAGACTGGGTTTGCAATGTTGGCCTGGAGGCTGGTCTTGAACTCCTGACCTCAAGTGATCCACCTGCCTCAGCTTCCCAAAGTGCTGGGATTACAGGGATGAGCTACTGGGCCTGGTCCCGAATATTTTCGAGCCACTTTTGGATGAATCCATGGATACAGAGGCATGACTGTATCTCTAAAAAGGGTAACTTCGTTTTTGTAAAAAATAATTCTACAGGTAGATTTTTGCAATAAAGGGCAGTAATTTCAAGCTGTCATGGACATTTTAGGGATTGCATGAAGATCTCTTGTGACCTTAAGACATTTTTCATAAGATAGTATATTTGTATTCTTCTTACGTATATGTATAAAGCCTCTTCAGTTGTCCCTGGAGAGTTCCTGTAACATGATGAAAAAGACATACCTCTATTAAATTTACTAGTTTGTTATTTATTGTTTTAGGTGCTGTCCATATTCTACACCAACTTTGAATTTTCCAAGTAGAAGGAAGTTCTCTTACCTTGTAGTTTCAGCAATGAGCATATTTTTCAGTTTATAATAAGTGCATATGTACACCTCCTTCTGTATATAATGGCGAGAACTATTATAGCTCATGAATGTTGCCTATGTTTCTTTTCATGTGATAGTGAGAAATTTGTAGCCCATGACAGTTTTTCAGGAGAAGTAATTAAGGCATTGACTAGGGCAAGGTGGCTCACACTTGTGATCTCACATTTTGGGAGGCTAAGGCAAGATGATTGCTTGAGGCCAGGAGTTCAGGAGACCAGCATGGGCAATATAGTGAGACCCCATCTCTACAAAAAAAAATTAAAAAATTAGCCAGGCTTGGTTGCATGTGCCTGTAGTCCCAGCTGCGGGTGAGGCGGGAGGATCACTTGAGCCCAAGAGTTTGAGGCTGCAGTAAGCTGTGATTGTGCCACTGTACTCCATCCTGGGCAACAGAGTAAGACCCTGTCACAGACACTCCCCTCCCCTGTAAAAAAAAAAAACAAAACAAAAACCCCAAGAACTAATAGTAGTTTTTACATAAAATATTGAAGAGAAATACAAATAAAAAAGAAAGACGATTTGTCTGGCCATAGAGAGGTGGCATGTTTTGTTAAGATATAAAAAACAAAGGATATGGAGAATTATTCCTTTGATGATAGTTTCTAGTCAAGTTATTATTTTTTGTTTTTATTTTTTCTGAGACAGGGTCTTGCTCTGTTGACGAGGCTGGAGTGCAGTGGTGCCATCTTGGCTCACTGCAACCTCTACCTCCCAGGTTCAAGAGATTCTCTTACCTCAGCCTCCCAAGTAGCTGGGACTAAAGGCACACACCACCATGCCTGGCTAATTTTTGTATTTTTAGTAGAGATGAGGTTTCACCATTTTGTCTAGGCTGGTCTCGAACTCCTGACCTAAGGTTACCCGCCCGCCTCAGCCTCTGAAAGTGATGGGATTACAGGCGTGAACCACTGTGCCCAGCCTCTAGTCAAGTTATTAATATGTGTTTCTTTTAATATATGTGGGAGATTTTAAAACTACAGTATATTGGTTAGAGTATTTAATCGTTGGTAATTGGGCTTATGAGGAGCTAATCTTTAAATGATGACTTTTAACAAAACAATGGAGTTGGGACCTTTTACTTAAAGTGTTTAAAATGGTCATTGAATAGTTAAAACCATGTGATACCAATGTTAAAAGAATCAAAAACAGGCCGGGCGCGGTGGCTCAAGCCTGTAATCCCAGCACTTTGGGAGGCCGAGGCGGGTGGATCACGAGGTCAAGAGATCGAGACCATCCTGGTCAACATGGTGAAACCCCGTCTCTACTAAAAAAATACAAAAAATTAGCTGGGCATGGTGGCACGTGCCTGTAATCCCAGCTACTAAGGAGGCTGAGGCAGGAGAATTGCCTGAACGCGGGAGGCGGAGGTTGTGGTGAGCCGAGATCGCGCCATTGCACTCCAGCCTGGGTAACATGAGTGAAACTCCGTCTCAAAAAAAAAAAAAAAAAAAAGAAGGAAATAAAAACAAATTGATCCTATCAGCCATTTGCTAAAGCTACCTTGTTCTCCCTAGAAGCCAACCACTGTTTTAAATTTTTCCTGTTGCTTTCATCTTTTAAAAATGTTTTCTTTTCCTAAAAAGGAATCCAGAACACTGGCTGAAATTGCAAAAGCAGAGCTGGATGGCACCATTTTGAAGAGCAGACCTCTACGAATTCGCTTTGCCACACATGGAGCAGCCCTAACTGTGAAGAACCTTTCTCCAGTTGTTTCCAATGAGCTGCTAGAGCAAGCATTTTCTCAGTTTGGTCCAGTAGAGAAAGCTGTTGTGGTTGTGGATGATCGTGGTAGAGCTACAGGAAAAGGTTTTGTAGAATTTGCAGCAAAACCTCCTGCACGAAAGGCTCTGGAAAGATGTGGTGATGGGGCATTCTTGCTAACAACGTAAGTTTTAAATATCTTGTCCTTCTATCCAGTTACATATGGGCTTCTCTCTATTCTGGAATTCTGTCTTTCCTTGCAGTTCATACTAGCATATGGTAAGTAGGTGTTAAGTAAATATTCAGTGAATATAAATAAGAAATTTTTGTGTACTGGTAGGAGTCAAGAGTCATATATTTTCTTCAGAGTTTAGTTAAATCTCAGGAATGTTTTGTATTTTGATTTTGTCTAATGTACTGAACATCTATATACAAAGTAAAATCTATAAACTTTAATCCTTTTAGAAATTGTAATCAGCTTTATTTGCACCTAATTGACATTCATTAAAAAGCACCATAGGGGCGTGATGGCTTATACCCACTGGGCGAATCACCTGAGTCAGGAGTTCCTGACCAGCCTGCCAGCATGACAAAAGCCCATCTCTACTAAAAATACAAAAATTAGCCAGGCGTGGTGGTGTGTGCCTGTAGTCCCAGCTACTTGGGAGGCTGAGGTAAGCCTTGAGAATCACTTGAACCCAGGAGTTGGAGGTTGTAGTGAGCTGAGATCATGCCCCTGCACTCCAGCCTGTGCGACAGAGTGAGACGACTCCTTCTCAAAAACAAAAAAACCTCGTCTCTACTAAAAATACAAAAATTAGTTGGGCATGGTGACACATCCCTGTAATCCCAGCTCAGGAGGCTGAGGCAGGAGAATTGCTTGAACCCTGGAGGCAGAGGTTGCAGTGAGCCCAGATCATGCCACTGCACTTCAGCCTAGGTGGCAGAGTGAGACCCTGTCTAAAAAATAATAGCACCTTGGGCTGGGCACGGTGGCTCATGCCTGTAATCCTAGCACCCTGGGAGGCCAAGACGGGTGGATTGCCTGAGCTCAGGAGATTGAGACAAACCCGGGTAACATGGTGAAACCCTGTCTGTACTAAAAATACAAAGAATTAGCTGGGCGTGGTGGCGTGTGCCGGTAATCCCAGCTACTTGGGAGGCTGAGGCACCAGAATCAGTTGAACCCTGGAAGCAGAGGTTGGAGTGAGCCCAGATTGCTCTACCACATTCCAGACTGGATGACAGAGCGAGACTATGTCTTTTAAAAAAAAAAAAGGTTGGGCTTGGTGGCTCATGGCTCATGCCTGTAATTTCACCACTTTGGGAGGCTGAGACAGGCGGATCACCTGAGGTCAGGAGTTCGAGAGCAGCCTGGCCAACATGGTGAAACCCCATCTCTACCAAAAATACGAAAATTAGCTGGGCTTTCTAGTGGGTGCTTGTATCCCAGCTACTTGGGAGGCTGAGGCATGAGAATCGCTTGAACCCAGGAGGCAGAGGCTGCAGTTAGCTGAGATGGTGCCACTGTACTCCAGTCTGGGTGACAAGAGCCAAACTGCGTCTCAAAAAAAAAGAAAAAAAACACAACACTTTGGGGAGCCCAGCATGGTGGAATGCACAGTAGTTTCAGCTATTTGCCCTGTAGTCAGTCCCAGCTACTCAAGAGGCTGAGGTGGAAGGATCACTTGTGCCTAGGAGGTCAAGGTTACAATAAGAACCAGTCTCTATTTAAAAAGAAAAATAAAAAAATAAAAAAAGACATTCTGTTTTAGAGCTCAGTGAGGTGTTTTTTTGTTTTTGTTTTTTTTTTGAGACGGAGTCTCGCTCTGTCACCCAGGCTGAAGTGCAGTGGCGATCTCAATTCACTGCAGCCACCACCTCCCAGATTCAAGCAGTTCTGCTTCAGCCTCCCAGGCAGTTAGGATTACAGGTGTGTGCCACCGTGCCCAGGTAATCTTTTGTATTTTCGTTTTTTTAGAGGGAGTCTTGCTCTGTCACCCAGGCTAGAGTGCAGTGGCATAGTCTCAGCTCACTCAGCCTCCCGGGTTCAAGTGATTCTCCTGCCTCAGTTTCCTGATGAGCTGGGATTAGAGGTGTGAGCCACCACATTTGGCTAACTTTTGTATTTTTAGTAGAGATGGGGTTTCACCATGTTGACCAAGCTGATCTCGTACTACTACCTCATGTAACCTCCCCTGCCTCGGCCTCCCAAAGTGCTGGGATTACAGGTATGAGCCATTGCTCCTGGCCTATGTTTTTGTAGAGATGGGGTTACATCATGTTGGCCAGGCTGGTGTCGAACTCCTAACCTCAAGTAATCTACCTGCCTGGGCCTCCCAGAGTGCTGGGATTATAGGCGTGAGCCACTTCGCCTGGCTGAGCTCAGTGAGTTTTAACCAACGTATTTATGCATGTAATGCACTGCCATAATAAAAATAGAGAACATTTCCATTACCCCACACAAGTTCTGTTGTTCCCTTTTACAGTTAGTTATTCTGCACTCTTTATCTACCTGCCTTAGATACCTGTTTCTGTTACTATAAATGAGTTTTTTTTTTTTGTTTTTTTTTTTGGGGACAGAGTCTCATTTAGCTGCCCAGGCTGCAGTGCAATGGCTCATTCTCGGCCCACTGCAACCTCTGCCTCTCAGGTTCTAGAGATTCTCCAGCCTCAGTCTCCTGAGTAGCTGGGATTACACGTGTGCGCCACCATGTCCGGCTAATTTTTTTGTATTTTTTAGTAGAGATTGGTTTTCACCATGTTGACTAGGCTGGTCTCAAACTCCTGACCTCAGGTGATCTGCCCACCTTAGCCTCCCAGAGTGCTGGGTTTATAGGTGTGAGCCACCTTGCCCGGCCTAAGCCACTGTGCCTGGCTGTGTTTTCTAATATTAAGTGAAATCATATAGTATGTACTCTTTTGTGTCTGGCTTCACTTGCTTAGCATAATGTTTATGAGATTTCATTCATATCTTTGTGTGTATAGTATTTTGTTTCTTTTATGGTGAAATCATATTCCATGGTATAGACATAACTATTTTGTTTGTGACGTATGGGTGGATATTTGGGTTGCTTACAACTACTGGCTATTATGAATACAGATACTATGAATATTTGTTTTCAAGGTTTCTTGTAAATATTATGCTTTCATGTGGCTTACGTAAATATTTAGGGGTAAATTGCTGTGTGTTTAACTTTATAAGAAACTGCCAAACTGTTTTCCGTAGTGGTTGTACCATTTTTTACATTCCTGTTGGCAATGAGTGAGTGACTTCTAGTTACTCCATATTTTACCCACACTTGGTGTTTTTATTTTTTATTTTTAAATTTTTTTTTTTTTTTTTTTGAGACGGAGTTTCGCTCTTGTTACCCAGGCTGGAGTGCAATGGCGCGATCTCGGCTCACCGCAACCTCCGCCTCCTGGGTTCAGGCAATTCTCCTGCCTCGACCTCCCGAGTAGCTGGGATTACAGGCACGCGCCACCATGCACAGCTAATGTTTTTTGTATTTTTAGTAGAGACGGGGTTTCACCATGTTGACCAGGATGGTCTCGATCTCTTGACCTCGTGATCCACCCGCCTCGGCCTCCCAAAGTGCTGGGATTACAGGCTTGAGCCACCGCGCCAGGCCTATTTTTAAATTTTTATTTAAAAAATTTTTAATTTATTTAATGTTTTGAGACAGAGTCTCACTCTGTCACCCAGGCTGGAGTGCAGTGGCACAATCTTTGCTCACTGCAACCTCCACCTCTCGAGTTCAAGCAATTCCCCCACCTCAGCCTCCAAGTAGCTGGGATTACAGGCGTCTGCCACCACACCTGGCTAATTTTTGTATTTTTAGTAGAGATGGGGTTTCACCATCTTGGCCAGGCTGGTCTTGAATTCCTGGACTTAGGTGATGCACCTGCCTCAGCCTCCCAAAGTGCTGGGATTACAAGCGTGAGCTACTGTTTCTGGCCTTTTTTTTTTTTTTTTTTTCCTTGAGGCAGGGTCTCGGTGTATCTCCCAGGCTGGAGTACAGTGGCATGATCACAGCTCATTGCAGCCTTGACCTGCTAGATTCAAGTGATCCTCCCACCTCAGCCTTCCAAGTTGCTAGGACTATAGGGATGCACCACCACGCCCAGCTAAGAACTTTTTTTTTTTCCTGAGATGGAGTTTCTTTCCTGTTAACCAAGCTGGAGTGCAATGGCGCGATCTTAGCTCACCGCAACCTCCGTCTCCTGGGTTCAAGCAATTCTCCTGCCTCAGCCTCCCGAGTAGCTGGGTCTACAGGCGTGCACCACCATGCCCAGCTAATTTTTGTATTTTTAGTAGAGACGGAGTTTCACCATGTTGACCAGGATGATCTCGATCTCTTGACCTCGTGATCCACCCATCTCGGCCTCCCAAAGTGCAGGGATTATAGGTGTGAGCCGCTGTGCCCGGCAAGAACTTTTTATTGATACCTTTTTTTTGGAGACAGGATCTCACTGTCACTCAGGCCGAGTGCGATCACAGCTCACTACACCCTCAACCTCCTCAGGCTCATGTGATCCTCCCACTTCAGCCTTCTGAGTAGCTGGGACCACAGGCATGTGCCACCATGCCTGGCTAATTTTTGTACTTTTTGTATTTTTGTCATGTGGCCCGGGCAGGTCTTAAACTCCTGGGCTCAAGCAATCTTCCTGCTTTGGCCTCCCAAAGTGCTAGGATTGTAGACACGAGCTACTGCTCCTGGCTGGTAGGCAGGTAGGTAGGTAGGTAGGTAATTTATTTATTTATTTAAGACAGGGTCTTGCTGTGTTACCCAGGCTTGAAACAGGGTATTGCTCTGTTACCCAGGCTGGAGTACAGTGGCATGATCTCGGCTCACTGCAACTTCTGCCTCCCGGGTTCAAGTGATTGTGCTTCAGCCTCCTGAGTAGCTAGGATTACAGGCATTCACCACCACACCGGGCTAATTTTTTTTTTTTTTTTTTTTTTTTGGCGACAGTCTCACTCTGTTGTCAGGCTGGAGTTCAGTGTCGTGATCTGGCCCACTGTAACTTCTGCCTCCTGTGTTCAAGCTATTCTCCCTCAGTCTCCGGAGTAGCTGGGACTACAGGTGTGTGCTACTACGCCCAGCTAATTTTTTGTATTTTTAGGAGAGACAGAGTTTCAGCATGTTGGCCAAGATGGTCTTCATCTTTTTTTTTATTTTTTTGTTTTTACTTATTTATTTTTTGTATCTTGGTCTTCATCTCTTTACCACATGATCCACCCACCTCAGCCTCCCAAAGTGCTGGGATTATAGGCGTGAGCCACAACACCCAGCCTAATTTTTGTATTTTTAGTAGAGATAGGGTTTTGCTATGTTAGCCAGGCTGGTCTTGAACTCCTCACCTCAAATGATCCACCTGCCTTGACCTCCCAAAGCGCTGAGATTACAGGTGTGAGCCACCACGCCCGGCCTTGGATGATAGCTTTTAAATAAATTAAAAAGAATTTTGAGGGAATGGGCAAGGTGTTGAACATTTTGTCTGTCAGATACTTCATAATCACTTTCTTGGATTTTTGTGGCAACAGTGGTTATTTGTTCTATTTTTCAGGTGAGAAAATTGGCCCAGAGATGTAATTTGCTTAAGTTGTACAGCTAGTAAGTTGTAGTCAGTTGTATTCGGTGTGATGTTTTGTCTGATGCCAAATCTCAGGGAGTAGTTTATTCTGCCAGCAGACTTTCCTTGCTTAGGAACTTTATTACTTGTTAGTTAAACCTTCTCATGGAACTCAAGATGTTCTTGTTCGCATAGTAGTCTCAGCTGGAATGTCACTTAATAGAATATTTCTGTAACTGCCTTATTTAAACTGGGCTCTCTTTGTTATACTGAATGACTGCATTGCTTCTTTCCTTCCTAGCTCTTAGACTCAGTGTTTTTTGTTTACTCACATATATTTTTGTCTCTCTTTTTAGGGACTGTTTTGTTTACCTTTGTATCCCTTGCCCTAAGTACAGTCTTTTTGTTTTTTTTGAGACCGAGTCTTGTCACCCAGGCTGGAGTGCAATGACACCATCTCGGCTCACTGCAACCTCTGCCTCCTGGGTTCAAGCAATTCTCCTGCCTCAGCCTCCTGAGTAGCTGGGATTGCAGGCGTGTGCCACCATACCTGGCTAATTTTTGTATTTTTAGTAGAGACAGGGTTTCTCCTGTTGGCCAGGCTGGTCTCAAACTCCTAGCCTCAAGTGATCCACTAACCTAAGCCTCCCAAAGTGCTGGGATTTTACAGCCTTGAGCCACCATGCCTGGCCTGAAGTTTTTCAGTTTCTTATTATGAATTTTTTCTTATATCATTGAAGATTCTGTATAGTATGTCGTAATTGTGTCAGATTTAACTGTTCCTACCATGATAAACATTATGGTACATAGTGTTTAGTCACCCTTTGTTTTCTTATTATAGATTTTAAAAAATGCTTAATTCACTTTTTTTGGTGTGTTTAAAAACACTATGTAGTAGCTGCAGCTGGAGGCTCGGACTTTGCACTGAGACTTGTGTTTGTCTCTTTGAGATGGTTATTTAATTCCTGATAGGGAGACTTGGTGAACACAATCTCTTTCCTGAGATTGGGGGTGATGTAGCTGTAGGTCATGGAGATAGCATCAAAGGTAGCCTTTGCAAAGTTGCCTAGAGTGGCAGTGTAGCCCCTGGCCAAGGTATAGCAGTTGGTACTGGCCATCATCAGCAGTGTTTTAGGCATGGGCTGAGATATTAGTGCCCCTGGGAGTGCGGATGAGTCACACCAGCACAGAGCCACAGTACCAAGGAATGGTATGGGGTTTGCTGATCTTATTCTCCCAGTAGTCTTGCCGCGTAGCAGCAGTGGAAAGCTTGCCCAGGATGATGAACCCCTGCATGGTGGTAGTTACAACCCGGGAGCACATAACATTCAGACTAATGTGGCTATTCTAGTCACCGATAGCAACAAATGCCGTGAACCTGATCTGTTGGCTATCAAGGGTTTGCCTTTACATGAGCATAATCTTCGAAATCTTGGAAAAAGTCAAAGATTTTAAGACTCCTTGATAGACAGGGAGAGAGAGATCTCCAGGGACTTGATCTTCATGTCCTTGACTAGGAGGCCCAATTTGATGTTGGGGGGGCCATTCCTTGTCCTCAACCTGGCCTCTCTGAACTTGGCACCTTCTGCCCACCAGGAATAGAATTTTTTTTTTTTGAGATGGAGTTTCGCTCTGTTGCCCAGGCTGGAATGCAGTGGCATGATCTCAGCTCACTGCAACCTCCGCTTCCCGGGTTCAAGTGATTCTCCTGCCTCAGCCTCCTGAGTAGCTGGGATTACAGGCACACACTACCACACCTGGTTGATTTTTGTGCTATTTGGGCTGTTACAACCAAGTATCATAGACTGGCAGGTTTATAAACAACAGAAATTTATTTTTCGCAGTTCTGGAGGCTGAGAAGTTGACGATCAAGGTGCTAGCAGACTCAGTGGGTGGTGAGGTCCTGCTTCTTGGTTCATAGACAGCCATCTTCTCACTCTGTATGCCTCTTCTCATCTAGGAAGGGATGAGGGAGGAGCCTTTGGGATCTCTTTTATAAGAACGCTGCTTCTGTTCATGAGGATGCTACCTTCTTGACCTGTGCACCTCCCAGAACCCCAAATACTGTAACATTAAGGATTGGGTTTCAGTACATGAATTCTGAGGTGACACAAACATTCAGTTTATATCAAGGAGTAACCTCTTTTCTGTTACAACTACTAATATGGCTCATGTTCTTATTATATATGGCATTACTCTTATTTGCTAATTTTTGTCCCTTTTCATTTTATTGTTTTTGGGAGAAAAATAATTTACTGGTTTCTATATCAGTTCTCTTCCAACACTGCGTTGTATTTCTGTGCCATTTAGAGACCTTTGTGGCTTTGATAATTTTTCAGATTGACAGATGTTAAATTTTTAAATTAATAATTAAAGTAAAATTTAAAAAACCTGTTGTATTGGCAAAGATTTAAAAAATGCCTAGTGAATAACAGTGAAGCCACATGAGTATTTTTATTTTATTTATTTATTAAAAATATTTTTTAGGATCAAGGTCTCACTCTTGCCCAGGCGGGGTACAGTGTGTTGATCATAGCTCACTGTAACAAACTTCCTGCCTTAGTCTCTGGAGTAATAACAGTTGGGACTATAGGCACACCCCACCAGAGACCACTGATTATTATTTTTATTTTTGGAGATAGAGTCTCGCTCTGTCACCCGGGCTGGAGTGCAGTGGTGCAAACCCGGCTCACTGGAACCTCCTCCTCCCGGGTTCAAGCGATTCTTGTGCCCTAGCCTCCTGAGTGGCTGGGACTATGGCCAGCTAATTTTTTGTATTTTAGTAGAGATGGGGTTTCGCCATGTTACCCAGGGTTGTTTTGAAATCCTGAGCTCAGGCAATTTTCCCGCCTCGGCCACCCAGCCCGGGTAACAGACCAAAGTGCTGGGATTACAGGCGTGAGCCACCGTGCCCGGCCTTATTTTTTTTTAGAGACACAGTCTCAGTGTGTTCCACAGACTGGTCTTGAACTCCTGGCCTCAAGGAATCCTTCTGTCTTGGCTGCCCAAAGTGCTAGTGTGCCTGGCTTCAGGCTTGCTTTTTAAAACTCCTTTCTGTACACTTTCCTGGGCAGAAAAGTACAAAAATCTTGTACTTTTCCTATTTTATATTCATATTTGAAAGGGATTGCTTTTCCAAACATTTTATTTGCTTTTTCACATCTTTCCATTAAATGAGGTTACTTTTAGACAAAAAAAGATCCTTTAAGAAAAACAACATCATAATATTTCCTTTGCCTGTTGGAAATATGAGTTATTTAGAAAAACGTGCTCATAGGTATAAATTGTTACTTAACTTTTTAGGAAAGCAACATTAATCCTTGATATAGTATCGCTGCTAATTGGATCCAATTTTAGTTTTTTGCTTTCTTTTTTTGTAAAGATTGATATTTCCTTATTTGTTATTTGTAAAGATTGATAAGAAAAATCTAAAAAATTAAAACAAGCTGGGTACAGTAGTAGGTACCTGTAGTCCCAAGTACTCCAAAGGCTGAGGATTGCCTGAGCCCAGGAGTTTGAGACTAGCCTGGGCAACATAGTGAGACCCTTGTCTCTCAAAAAAAGAAGAAGAAGAAAAAAAAATCAGATCCCTTTTCTTAAAATTACCACATGGATCTCTTGTGTCATTTTGTAAATCTAAGATAACATGAGATCCTACTGATTTTATTTTTCCTCCATCATAAAATTTTATTGATATTGTCATCCTGGTAATTATTACTATTTGAGACAGGGTGTTGCTCTGCCACCCACTGTGGAGCGCAGTGGCATGATCTCGGCTCACTGCAATCTCTGTCTCCTGGGAAGTGATTCCTGTGCGTCAGCCTTCTGAGTAACAGGGACTATAAGCGCACACCACCACACTCGGCTAACTTTTAAATTTTTTCTAGAGATGGGATTTTACCATATTGGCCATGGCTGCATCCTGGTAATTATTTTATCATTGCTCTTCAGCTATTCTCAACCATGCTTATAAATAAAATGAAAAACCATCACAAAATGGTACACGTCTGTAAGGATAATTCAGTGCAGAAATAAATTGTCATCATTGCACGTTCCTCATTTTAATAATTACATGTAGCTTGGGCAACATGGCAAAACCCTGTCTCTACAAAAATATAGAATAATTAGCCAAGCATGGTGGTGCACACTTGTAGTCCCAGCTACTTGGGAGGCTGAGGTGGGAAGATCACTTGAGCCTGGGAGGTCAAGGCTGCAATGAGCAGTCATAATGCCACTGCACTGCAGCCTGGGCAACAGAGCAAGACCCTGTCTCAAAAAAGAAAATTACATATTGCATTATCTTTTAAGTCACTGTTTTTTTTTTGGGCAAATTCTGCTCTCACCCAGATTGCAGTGCAGTGGCATGATTGTAGCTCATTGTAACCTAGACTTCCTGGCCTCAAATGATCCTCCCATCTCGTTCTGCCAGAGTGTTGGGATTACAGGCACAGGCCACCTTGCCCAGCCCATGTTTTTAGTACTGTATACTCTACTTTTTTCCCACAGTTCTAAGGAAAGATCAGTCACAAATATGTATTTCATATTATATATCATTACAGAAAACATGAAAACCACAGATGTATACCAGTTGGTATGGCTAAAAAAAATTACTGTGTTGGGAGGTTGAGGCGGGTAGATCACAAAGTTAGGAGTTCAAGATTAGCCTGGCCAAGATGGTGAAACCCTGTCTCTACTAAAAACAGAAAAATTAGCCGGGCGCGGTGGCTCACGCCTGTAATCCCAGCACTTTGGGAGGCTGAAGCGGGTGGATCACGAGGTCAAGAGATCGAGACCATCCTGGTCAACGTGGTGAAACCCCGTCTCTACTAAAACTACAAAAAATTAGCTGGGCATGGTGGCGCGTGCCTGTAATCCCAGCTACTCAGGAGGCTGAGGCAGGAGAATTGCCTGAACCCAGGAGGCGGAGGTTGCGGTGAGCCCAGATCGCGCCATTGCACTCCTGCCTGGATAACAAGAGCGAAAACTCCGTCTCAAAAAAAAAAAAAAAAAACCAAAAAAAAACCAGAAAAATTAGCCGGGCATGGTGGTGGGTGGGCGCCTGTAATCCCAGCTACCCAGGAGGCTGAGGCAGAGAATTGTTTTGAACCTGGGAGGCAGAGGTTACAGTGAGCTGAGATTGCGCCACTGCATCCAGCCTGGGCGACAGAACGAGACTCCATCTCAAAAAAAAAAAATTGTTGTGCATGCATACAATGCAAAAATGGTGCCAGCCATTTTACATTGAGTACATTGGATATCTGAAAAAAAGCATATATAGGTGATTCACTCTATTTAGCATTATGCATATATCCCAGCAGAAAGGAAAGTCTGAAGTGGTTTTCACAAAAATGTGATCGGAGCTCCTCTCCAAATGTTATGATTTCAGAGGACTTGTTTCTTCTATAGAACTTACTATTTTTTTCATATTGAAACATTTTTCAAATTTTTTTTGTTTGTAAATAAATTAACACTTTAAACTTTAGTATTTTCAGGCCTGAAAGAACACTGAAGGCCGGGCGCGGTGGCTCACGCCTGTAATCCCAGCACTTTGGGAGGTCGAGGCGGGTGGATCACGAAGTCAAGAGATCGAGACCATCCTGGTCAACATGGTGAAACCCCGTCTCTACTAAAAATACAAAAAATTAGCTGGGCATGGTGGCGTGTGCCTGTAATCCCAGCGACTCAGGAGGCTGAGGCAGGAGAATTGCATGAACCCAGGAGGCGGAGGTTGCGGTGAGCCGAATCGCGCCATTGCACTCCAGCCTGGGTAACAAGAGCGAAACTCCGTCTCAAAAAAAAAAAAAGAACACCGAAATACTTTTTCCCCCTTTTGCTTCCCCCCTGACCTAAAAAAAAAAAAAACCCTTCAGTTTTTTTTTTTTTCCTTCAAGACAGGGTTTCAGTCTGTCGTCTAGACTGGAGTGCAGTGGTGCAATCTCTGCTTACTGCAACCTCCACCTCCTGGGTCAAGCAAGTCTCATGCCTCAGTCTTCTCAGTAGTTGGGACCATAGTCACTCACCACCATGCCTGGCTAATTTTTGTATTTTTTATGTTGGCCAGGCTGGTCTTAAACTCCTGACCTCAGGTGATCTGCTTACCTCGGCCTCCCAAAGTATTAGGATTATAGGCGTGAGCCACTGCGCCTGGCCAACTTCACTTTCCATTTAATGATCTCTCTTTACCAAGAACTGTGCTAAGTGCCCTACCTTTCTTTTTTCATCATAACAACCTTATGACGCACTGCTATCCCATTTTACTGATGAGAAAACTTTGACTAGCTCAGGTGAACCTCCTAGCCGAAGGCTATGCAGCCCATAACCTGCTGTAGACCCCATGGCCTCAGTCCTGAAACCTTGCTCTCTGTCCTTCAAGGTTATAACCAAACTATTGATTGACTTGGTGGTGAAATGGGGAGAAAAACAGAAACCCTATAAAGCAGTAACTCCAGATTTAACATTATGGTTGAACACTTTGATTTGTTTCCCTTCAGTCTGTTTTCTACTTATTACATACCTACATTTGCAAAAAGAGTAAACTAGGCAGACGTAATGGCTCATGCCTGTAATGCCATCACTTTGGGAGGCTGAAGTGAGAGGTTAGCTTGAGCCCAGGAGATTGAGACTGCAGTAAGTCGTGATTGGGCCACTGTGCTCCAGCTTGGGCAGCAGCGTGAGACGCTGTCTCAAGAAAAAAGAATAAATTTAGTTCTTAAACCTATGGTAAACAGAATTTGAGGGTTCTTTTTTCTTTTTTTTTTGAAACAGAGTTTTGCTCTTGTTGCCCAGGCCGGAGTGCAGTGGCGCAATCTTGGTTCAGTGCAGCCTCCGCCTCTTGAGATTCTCCTGCCTCAGCCTTTCAAGGAGCTGAGACTGCAGGCATGTACCACCATGCCCGGTGAATTTTTTGTATTTAGTAGAGACGAGGTTTCACCATGTTGGTCAGCCTGGTCTTGAACCCCTGAACCTCAAGTGATCCATCCACCTTGGCCTCCCAAAGTGCTGGGATTAAAGGTGTGAGCCGCCACGCCTGGACTTGAGTTTTACAAACTTTGGTTACACCTAAAGATGAAAGTGAAATAAACAAGATGAGTCAGAAAATGGACAAAGGGAGCTCCTATAGGGAGGGGTGTATGTGCAGTGAAACCACAGATGTTAACATTTTAGCGTGTGTTCCAATAAATAAAAATAAGACACAGTCTCTTAAGTAATTCCCTTGTACACAACACATACCCATCTTTCTCGGTCTTTTTTTTTTTTTTTTTTTCCAAAAAAAATTTTTTTTTTTTTTTTTTTTTTTTTTTTAAGAAACAGGGTTACACCATGTCGCCCAGGCTGGTCTCGAACTCTTGAGCTCAGGCAATCTGCCTTCCTTGGCCTCCCAAAGAACTAGGATTACAGGCATAAGCCACCGTGCCCGGTCCCTTGGTCTTTTTATGTTGTGTAATTAGATGAATGTCATTGCGAACTGATCTTTGCTCACTGGTTTAGGTGTCTCTTTACAAGTGGAATTTCAGGGCTGGGCTTGGTGACTCCTGCCTGTAATAATCCCAGCACTTTGGGAGGTGGAGGCGGAGACCAGCCTGGCCAACATGGTGAAACCCTGTCTCTATTAAAAATACAAAAAAAAAAATTAGCCAGGTGTGGTGGCAGACACCTGTAATCCCAGCTACTTGTGAGGCTGAGGCAGGAGAATCCTTTGAACCTGGGTGGCGGAGGTTGCAGTGCGCCAAGATTGTGCCATTGCACTCCAGCCTAGGTGACAGAGCCAGATTCTGTCTCAAAAAAAAGAAAAAGAAAAAAGTGGAATTTCAGGAGCAAGATGATATATATAGAGAGAGGTAGAGGGAGACTGTATAAATTTGTATGTGTCGATTAAGTTCCCTCTTAGAAATCTGTATTTCACCTTTCCTGCACTGTATAAGAGTTGTCTAGGCCGGGCGCGGTGGCTCAAGCCTGTAATCCCAGCACTTTGGGAGGCCGAGGCGGGTGGATCACGAGGTCAAGAGATCGAGACCATACTGATCAACATGGTGAAACCCCGTCTCTACTAAAAAAAATACAAAAAATTAGCTGGGCATGGTGGCACGTGCCTGTAATCCCAGCTACTCGGGAGGCTGAGGCAGGAGAATTGCCTGAACCCAGGAGGCGGAGGTTGCGGTGAGCTGAGATTGCGCCATTGCACTCCAGCCTGGGTAACAAGAGCGAAACTCCGTCTCAAAAAAAAAAAAAAAAAAAAAAAAAGAGTTGTCTAGTGGCCCAAACTTACCTGTTAAAAGTTTACAGTTTGTTAAAATCTCTAACATATTTGGGAGTACAGAGATGTCAGAGTTTTCTCTTAATTTTGATTACAGTTTCCCTTGGCTTCATATGCTTTTGTCATTTCTCACTAGCTCAGTAATAATTGTGAAAAGTTATTTTGTATCTTACGTTGTGGATCTAAAGTCTGTGTTAATCTGTGGTATTAGTAAGAGAAGCTTTTGGAATCCAAAAAACTTCTTCATCTCTCTAGCTTAGTTAAGTTGTTTCTTTCTGAAACATCACTGGTTTGAAGTAGTAGAAACAGATTTTTTAAATTTTTAAATTTTTATTTTTAGAGATGGGGTTTTACCATGTTGGCCAGGTTGGTCTTGAACTCCTGACCTCAGGTGATCCACCCGCCTCGGCCTCCCAAAGTGCTGGGATTACAGGTGTGAGCCACCGCGCCTGGCCAGAAATAGATTTTAATGCTGCTTGCATGATGAAGAGCTGATCTCAAAGGAAATTTTAATATCAGTATGCCATCCATTCTACTTATTCCTCCTCCTCTTCATGAACTCTGCTTTTCTCCTATTTTACTCAAGAAAATAAGGAGGAGGGCCTCTAGTCGTATCTTTCATCACCCACTCTTCTTGTCTCTTCCCTCTTCTCCCACTTTTTCTGGTTGCATGTCTTGTGTCTTCTGCTTTCCCTCCTCCCTTTTGTCTGGCTAACATCTTTAATTTTAATTTAGAGTTGGGGTCTTGCCTTGTTGCCCAGGCTAGATTGCAGGGGCTCTATCATAGCTTACTGCAGTCTCAAATTCCTGGGCTCAAGTGATCCTCCCATCTCAACCTCCTCATTAGTGTATGCCACCTGGCTAATTTTTAAATTTTTTGTAGAGACAGGGTCTTGTCATCTTTCCCAGGCTGGTCTCAAATTTCTGTGCTCAAGCCATCTTCCCCGTCTCTGCTTCCCAAAGTGCTAGGATTACAGGCTTGAACCACTGGTGTGTGATGCTTGGCCTTCGCCGACATCTTTTAGTTCTAATTTTCAGCTTTAACTTTTTTTTTTTTTTTTTTTTTTGAGATGAAGTCTTGCTTGCTCTGTCGCCCAGGCTGGAGTGTAGTGGTGCGATCTCAGCTCACTGCAACCTCCGCCTCCTGAGTTCAAGTGATTCTTGTGCCTCAGCCTCCCAAGAAGCTGGGACTACAGGCTCCTGCTACCACACCTGGGGCTAATTCTTGTATTTTTTAGTAGAGACGGGGTTTCACCATGTTGACCAGGCTGGTCTCCAACTCCTGACCTCAGGTGATCTGCTTGCCTTGGCCTCCCAAAGTGCTAGGCTTATAGGTGTGAGGCACTGTGCCCACTGGCCAACAGTTTTAAAGAACTTTCTGAATAATATTGGCAGACACAGGGAAACGGGGTGGTTGGCAGAGATGTGTGGGTTGAGGTGGGTGGGACATGTGGACAGTGATGACCACACATATAAAACATGGGTTAGGTAGAAATTTGTTTTCATTATACTTTCTAAACGTTAACTATAGCTGTTATGCTGGTTCATAATTTTTCTTTGTTTACTCACCTTTTTGTGGCTTTTGACATTCACCTCCGTCTGGCTCAGTAAATGTTTCTTGACTGATTTTTTTTGAGATGAAGTTTTGCTCTGTTGCCCAGGCTAGAGTGCAGTGGTACAATCTTGGCTTACTACAACCTCCACCTCTTGGGTTCCAGCAATTCTCCTGTCTCATCTTCCTGAGTAGCTGGGATTACAGGTACATGCCACAATGCCCAGCTAATTTTTTTGTATTTTTAGTAGAGACGGGGTTTCACCATGTTGGCCAGGCTGGTCTTGAACTCCTGACCTCAAGTGATCCACCTGCCTTGATTTCCCAAAGTGCTGGGATTATAGGCCTGAGCCACTGCGCCTGGCTATTGACTGATTTTTATGAGTACAATCTCAAGTGAGACATTTTCTAAGTATCTTTATTATTATAAAACATTTCTTTTAAGAGGGTATTCTTGGCACTGTGTTAATTTTTATGAATGCTTTTATACCTATCCAGGACCCCTCGTCCAGTCATTGTGGAGCCCATGGAGCAGTTTGATGATGAAGATGGCTTGCCAGAGAAGCTGATGCAGAAAACTCAACAATACCATAAGT
Organism: Sapajus apella; assembly: GCF_009761245.1. NCBI lineage: Eukaryota > Metazoa > Chordata > Mammalia > Primates > Cebidae > Sapajus > Sapajus apella. The sequence goes on along the minus strand of NW_022437165.1, from coordinate 648,045 downwards.
AAGATTTTATTATTAGATACTTTATATATGTACTATCAAGGGTGTTTAGTACATTTGTTTTTAAGTATTGTTGGATTATGAGGTGTTCCGTTTATTTATATAAATCTGGTTAGTAGAATGGCCTGGTCTACATGGAATGCTAGTTTTCTTTCCTTTTTTTTTTTTTTTTTTTTTTGGAGACAGTGTCTTATTCTGTTATCCGGGAGTGCAGTGGTGTGATCTTGGCTCCCTGCAGTCTCTACCTCCCGCGTTTGAGTGATTCTCGTGCCTCAGCCTCCTGAGTAGCTGGGATTACAGGCACACACCACCATGCCTAGCTAATAGTTTTCTTTCTTTATATGGGTAAAACATAGTAATTTTTTTTAGAAAAGTCTACTTTTATAGCTGGGGCAGGGTGGGTAGTAGGAAGAACCTGTCAATAATACTTAGGCCAGAAAAACAATGAATTCTAGGTAACATGAAAATACGTTTTTTTTTTTTGTTTTTTTTTTTTTGGAGATGGAGTCTTGCTCTCGTTACACAAGCTGGAGTGCAGTGGCATGATCTCACTGCAGCCTCCATCTCCTGAGTTCAAGGGTTTCTTCTTCCTCAGCCTCCCGAGTAGCTGGGATTACAGGCATATGCCACCATGCCTGGCTAATTTTTTGTTTTTTAGTAGTGGCAGGGTTTCGCCACATTGGCCAGGCTGGTCTTGAATTCCTGACCTCAGGTGATCCACCGGCCTCGGCCTCCCAAAGTGCTAGGATTACAGGTGTGAGCCACTGTGCCCAGCTGAAAATGCTTATTAAGTTTTATTTTATGCTTCAAGTCTATTGTAGGTTAAAAGGAGACTTTTGGTGTGCTGGGTTGGAGCAGGGTATGCCTAGTTAAATAGCCAGATACATGGGAAAAACTCTTAGAAATTGCAAAAAATAACTCATTTTCAAAGTTTTGAGTGTTTATTCTTTTGCCCTTTACACTTATAATAAAAGTATATTTACATAAATTACCTATATGAGTGCATTATTATTTTTTTCAGTTTATAAAACTTTATTAAACATTTCGAACAGCTATGCAACAAACAAACACACCACATAAAAGTTCTAGAATAGCAGTCCAAATGTTTCACAAGTATGGCCTCACAGTCTCATTCCCTAGATGGACTGCCTCTAGTTCTGTTCTCTGTCTGGGCCACCTCCCTTTCTCCTCCAGTTACTTTTGCAGAGTCTATTATGTTTTTAAAAACATAATGTATTCGGCCGGGCGCGGTGGCTCAAGCCTGTAATCCCAGCACTTTGAGACACCGAGGCAGGTAGATCATTTGAGGTCGGGAGTTTGAGACTAGGCTGGCCAACATAGTGAAACCCCATTTCTACTAAAAATATAAAAATTAGCTGGGCATGGTGGCACACGCCTGTAATCCCAGCTCCTTGGGAGGCTGAGGCAGGAGAATTGCGTGAACCTGGGAGGTGGAGGTTGCTGTGAGCTGAGATCGCGCCATTGCATTCCAGCCTGGGTGACAGAATGAGACTCCATCTCAAAAAAAAAAAAAAAAAAAAAAAGGTCACTTATTTATTTATATTTTTGAGACAGTCTCACTCTTGCAATCTCTGTTCACTGCAGCCTCCACCTCCTGGGTTCAAGGAATTCTTGTGCTTCACCCCCCCGAGGAGCTGGGATTACAGGTGTGCACCACCACGCCCAGCCAATTTTTGTAATTTTAGTAGAGACGGGATTTCACCCTGTTGGCCAGGCTGGTCTCGAACTCCTGACCTCAGGTGAACAACCTGGCTTTGCCTCCGAAAGTGCTGGGTTTACAGGTGTGGGCCACTGTACCCCACCCACTTGTTTATTACATAAATAAAACCTGGAGTGCCTTTTTGTTAGCCACTGTTCTAGGTGCTGGCAGTGTAGTCAAGCAAATAGTTGGATTTATACCTAGGAATTAGAGCAACTGTCCTGGCTGGATTTATTAACATGATATTTTAAAGTTCAAAGGACCAAACCCTGAATCCTGGAGTACTCTGGTGTGTCGAGGTTGGGAACATTGCAAGGAATCAAAAACGACTGAGAAGGGAGCATTCATTCATTGGAGTAGGAGGAAGAACCGTCTGACTGTGTTCTGGAAGCAAGGGAAGAGAGTATTTCAGGGAGGAAGCATTAGTAATAATTGATTATATTTCCTATCTATTCTGATTTCCCTTACAATGCCCTCCCCCCTCTCCTTCCTTCTCCCCCTTCCCCTTCTTCTTTCTTCTTTCTTTCTTTTTCGAGACAGGGTCTGGCTTTGTTGCCCAGACTACAGTGTAGTGGCATGATCATGGCTCACTGCAGTCTCTACCTCCTGGTCTCAAGTGATCCTTCCACCCCAGACCCCCTCCCCTGCCAAGTAGCTGGGACTATAGTTGTGGGCCACCACGTCTCGTTAATTTTTAAATTTTTTTAAAGGCAGGGTTTCATTATGTTGCTCAGGGTGGTCTCAAACTCCCAGGCTCAAGCGATCTGCCCGCCTTGGCCTCTCAAAGTTGAGTTTACAGGTGTGAGGCACTGGACCTGGCCACAGTGCCAGTTTTTAAAGGGTTCCTGTGACTTCCTCTTCACCTAACTTTTTACTTGTTATGGGTCACCATTACAAATTTGAAATAGAGCATACTTTTGGATTTGGGGGAGAGAGTACTAGAAGTACAACGTTGTTAAAAGAATAGACTTTATAGACAAGATTTCTTTATATATTTAATGGTCTCAGCAAACCTTAATAAGAGCTAGTTATGGCCAGACGCGGTGGCTCATGTCTGTAATCCCAGTACTTTGGGAGGCCGAGGCAGGTGGATCATGAGGTCAGGAGTTCAAGACCGTGGTGAAACCCCGTCTCTACTAAAAATACAAAAATTAGCCAGGTGTGGTGGCTCATGCCTGTAATCCCAGAGGTGGAGGATGTAGTGAGCTGAGATTGTGCCACTGCACCCCAGCCTGGGTGGCAGAGCAAGACTGTCGCAAAAAAAAAAAAAAAAAAGCTAGTTATAGTTTCAGTTTTACTACTAAAGATTTATAGGCCGGGTGTGGTGGCTCACACCTGTAATCCTAGCATTTTGGGAGGCTGAGACGAGTGGATCACCTGAGGTCAGGAGTTGAGACCAGCCTGGCCAGGATGGTGAAACCCTGTCTCTACTGAATACAAAATTAGCCAGGTGTGGTGGCACATGCCTGTAATCCCAGCTACTTGGGAGACTCAGGCGGGAGAATCGCTTGAACCTGAGAAGTGGAGGTTGCAGTGAGCCGAGATTGCGCCGTTTTTCTCCAGCAAGGACAAGAGCAGAATTCCTTCTCAAAAAAAAGGATTTATTTCCAGAAGAAAATGCTTACAAAGCAAAGCGTAAGAGCCAGGATTCAAATTCACTTGCAGCTACGAAAAAGCATGTTATGTCATTGTTGTTGTTGTTTTTTTTTCCTGTGGGAGAAAATAAAAAGAATTTAAAAATGTAGTCAATCTTTGACTTAGGAACTGCTGACTAGTAATTGTTTTAGAAAAATTAGTGGTTGGTAGATTCTCCCACTCTTTCCCGTTTTCCAGTTGGTGCTTTCAAAAGAAAAAAAATCCATGTAGGTTTTTTAGATATAGGGTCCCTAGAATCATGGCTGTCTTTGGTATTTCTTCAAGTGCTTCTGAAGATCTTTCCCTCTTCTGTTACCACATCTTTCTCTCTGTGAGTCTTCCCCTTTCTCCCAGATTTGTCATACCCACTCCTCCTCACCTCCATACCCCAAAATAAAAGTTAAAATTTACATTTGTAGCAAGTTATCTATGCTTTTATTCATGGAGTGGGATTGTGTTCTTATCAGTACTTTTTTTTTCTTTTTTGTTTGTTTTGACACAGAGTTTTGCTCTTGTTGCCCAAGCCGGAGTGCACTGGCACAATCTCGGCTTACTGTAACCTCCATCTCCTGGGTTCAAGCGATTCTCCTGCTTCAGCCTCCTGAGTAGCTGGGATTGCAGGTGTGCGCCACCACGCCCAGCTAATTGTTTGTATTTTTAGTAGAGACTGCGTTTCTCTGTGTTGGTCAGGCTGGTCTCGAACTCCCTACCTCAGGTGATTCACCTGTCTCGGCCTCCCAAAGTGCTGGGATTACAGGCATGAGCCACGGCACCCAGCCCCTATCAGAACTTTTTAATAGTGGCTGTTATAGGCAAGACTAATTGAAGATTTTTCTGCAAAAATTTCTTGGAAGTTGGCTGGACGTGATGGTTCTTACCTGTAATTCCAGCACTTTGGGAGACAGAAGGGTTGCCTGAGTCCAGGAGTTTAAGACCAGCCTGGGCAACATAGTGGTACCTCATCTCTACAAAAAATACAAAAATTAGCTGGTCATGGTGGCATGCCCCTTTAGTCCTAGCTACTCTGCAGCTTCAGGTGGGAGGATTGCTTGAGCCCGGGAGGTTGATTGGGCAGTGAGTCTTAATTGTGCCACTGTACTCCAGTGTGGGCAACTGAGCAAGACCCTGTCTCAAAAAATCCCGAAACAACAGCAACAACAACCAAAATTCTTTAAAGGGAAAAAAAATTGGGACCAGGTGTGGTGTCTTGCACCTGTAATTTTGGCACTTTTGGAGGCTGAGGAATGAGGAATACTTGAGGCCAGGAGTTTGAGATCAGTCATATTTTTTATATGTCTCTAAAACATATATTTACGTCTATATGTCTCGTATATAAATAAATGAAGTCTTTCAAATACATTCATAGGCCTTTATTTTTATTTGGTAATTTGTTTTCTCATTTATTTATTCAAGAATTATATATTTAATGTATATACTGCATTCTAGGTCCTTGAGGTACAGCAGTTAACAGATACATTTGATGTCATCAGTTGAGTTTATAGGCTACCGAAGGAAAGAGCTATTAAATAGTTAACTGTAATTGTAATGAGTTAGGCCTTGATTTGGTTGCCTATCCAATTAACTTGGCACATAACACTCAATAAAATCCAGCTGGTTTTAATAGTAAAAACATCTGATCCAGACAGTTAATCCGTATGTTGCAGACTTTCCTTTGTAAAATATTTAATTGACTGAAAACCAGAAAATGAAACCTCCAAAAGCAGAAATTTTACAGGTAATAATTAGGAGAGCCTGGGTTGTAGCATCAGATTGTCTAAGTTTGAATCGTTGTTCTATTATTAGTTGAACATCCTTGGGCAGTTTCTTATGCTCAGGCCTGTAATCACAATATTGTCACGAGGTAATTCATGTAGACATGGTGTCTCAAACAGTGCCTTGAACATTGTAAGTGCTTGTTACTGTTCTCATTTGTTCTTGTTTTACCTTTTAAACATAAATTTCTGTATGTTTTAATGTAAATTTAGGGAAAGAGAACAACCACCACGGTTTGCTCAACCAGGGACATTTGAATTTGAGTATGCATCTCGATGGAAGGCTCTTGATGAAATGGAAAAGCAGCAGCGTGAGCAGGTTGACAGAAACATCAGAGAAGCCAAAGAGAAACTGGAGGCAGAAATGGAAGCAGCTAGGCATGAACACCAATTAATGCTAATGAGGCAAGGTAAACATGGATTTTCATGTAGATGTGATGTGATTTTTTTTTTTCCTGTAAGTGTGTATACCACTTATGTACTACTGTGTAAAGTGCCATTTAGGAGTTTAGAGAAAAAGTTGGAACTCGACGTATTAGGTATGAAGATCTCAGAGAACTTAAGGAAAAAAAACTTATTAAAAGTTAGTTTTACTTATGCAAGTAGTATTGTTGGAGGTAATTTGAGGATATTGAACTGTGCCAGTAGCAAATACATGATTCTCTTGGCAAACAGAGAAACATGGTGGGTGACTTTTGGTAGATAGACATGGCACATGTGGTACTTTTTGTTTGATGAAAAGAAGAATTTGGACAAATGCTGGTTATTTAAGATTATTATTGCACATTTGAAAGAGTACAGATGGATAATCTGGTAGAGACAAAAGAGATTCATGTTTACAGATGGTTGTGGGGATTTAGGAAAAGTAAATTCTTAGTAATTGGCAAGGATACGTATATATACACACACACATATTTTTTTTGAGATGAAGTCTTGCTCTCTTCCCCAGGCTGGAGTGCAATGGTTTGATCTCAGCTCACTGCAACCTCTGCCTCCCGGAGTTTGTAGTGAAGGAGAATTGCAACCTTCATGCAATTCTCCTGCCTCAACCTCCCGAGTAGCTGGGATTACAGGCCCGGATAACTTTTATATTTTTAGTAGAAATGGGTTTTCACCATGTTGGCCAGGCTGGTGTCAAACTCCTGACTTGAGGCGACCCACTTGCCTCAGCCTCCCAAAATGCTGGGATTCCAGGGGTGAGCCACCGTGCCTGGCCAATTGGCAAGAATATTTAAGAGCAGTCAATAACAGGTGATAATTTATTCTTGTCCACTGGACAAATAACTAACAATATGACAAGCTGCTTAAATACATGTCAAAAGCTCACTTGTCCCTTTTCTCTTTATTACCCTTCTTTTTATGCCCATCTATGTTAATTATCTGTATCTCCTCTCCCTTTTTGTTTCTTCTTAAATTTTCTGTATAATTTTTCCTGGTTCTTCCTATCTCTCATCTTTTCCACTACCCATAATGAGTTTTATATTTCTTAAAATAAGCATCTGATTGCTTTCTATTTTGCTTTTAAGTATTTGTTTTGTTTTAACTTAGCATTTGAGTAAATGTTTATCTACCTTCACTTGGCTGTCCCCAGAGATCAAGGTACCACAGTTGCCTGCCTGAGTTTCTGCAGTAGTGTTCCTGATGAACTTTTCTGCCATCTAATCTTGGCTTTCTTTAAACTGTTCTGTATACTAGATTCAGTATTTTTTTTAGCAGGTGAAAATTTGATCATTCATTTCTAAATCCTTTTGGGTAAGTTCTCATTTCCTTAAAATGAAGCGTAGGGTTTTTTTTTGGTGTGTGTGTTCTAGTATTTTGTACATCACTATTCAGTAAATGTTTATTGAGCAGTTATGATCAAGTCATTGAATAACTGTGCCGATGCCACATATATTTTTTCTTTTTTTTTTTGAGACGGAGTTTCACTCTTGTTACCCAGGCTGGAGTGCAATCGTGCAATCTTGGCTCACCGCAACCTCCGCCTCCTGGGTTCAGGCAATTCTCCTGCCTCAGCCTCCTGAGTAGCTGGGATTACAGGCATGCGCCACCATGCCCAGCTGATTTTTTGTATTTTTAGTAGAGACAGGGTTTCACCATGTTGACCAGGATGGTCTCGATCTCTTGACCTCGTGATCCACCCGCCTCGGCCTCCCAAAGTACTGGGATTACAGGTGTGAGCCACCGCGCCCGGCCGATGCCACATATCTTAAAACAAAATCAAGCTCAGCAAACAATAGAAACTAGTCAGGTGTTTTGGTTTAATTTGTACCCTAAACCTGGCGGTTCTGTAATTCAGAACTGCCTAAACCTGGCAATTCAGTTTTCTTCTAACAAAATTGAATTCATTTATATATTATAGTAGGTTTAAAGATAAAATGTCTTCTATTTTGCAGAAAATTTGAAAGTGTTGTTTCAGTTAAAGATACTGAATCATTCACTGGCTGCTAGAGCTGGAAGAGAGGTTTTGTTTTGTTTTTGAGACAGAATCTCACTCTTTTGCCCAGCCTGGAGTGCCATGGTGTAGTCTCGGCTCAGTGCAACCTCTGCCTCCCGTGTTCAAGCAGTTCTTGTGCCTGAGCCTCCCTGGTAACTGGGACTACAGGTGCGTGCCACCATGCCTGGGTAATTTTTTTTTTTTTTTTAGATGGAAGTTTGCTCTTGTTGCCCAGGCTGGAGTGCATTGGTGTGATCTTGGCTCACTGTAACCTCCACCTTGGGTTCAAGCGATCCTCCTGCCTCAGCATCCTAAGTGACTGGGATTACAAGTGTGTGCTACCACACTTGACTAATTTTTTGTATTTTTAGTAGAGATGTGGTTTCACTATGTTGGCCAGGCTGATCTCAAACTCCTGACCTCAGGTGATCTACCTGCCTCGGCCTCCCAAAGTGCTGGCATTATAGGCATGAGCCACTGTGCTTGTAATATTTTTGTATTTTTAGTAGAGTCAGAATTTCTGCATGTTGGCGAAACTGGCTTTGGACTCATAGCCTCAAGTGATATGCCCACCTTGGCCTCCCAAAGTGCTGAGATTACAGATGTGAGCCACCATGTCCGGCTGAGAGATCTTTTTTTTTTTTTGAGACAGAGTTTCACCCTTGCTACCCAGGCTGGAGTGCAATGGCGCGATCTTGGCTCACTGCAACCTCCGCCTCCTGGGTTCAGGCAGTTCTCCTGCCTCAACCTCCTGAGTAGCTAGGCTTACAGGCACGCGCCACCATGCCCAGCTAATGTTTTTTTTTGTATTTTTAGTAGAGACAGGGTTTCACCATGTTGACCAGGATAGTCTCGATCTCTTGACCTCGTGATCCACCCGCCTCGGCCTCCCAAAGTGCTGGGATTACAGGCGTGAGCCACCGCGCCCGGCCTCGGCCAAGAGATCTTAAAGTTTGTCCTGGTGGTTTTGAAATTTTACACATTAGAATCATCTTGGAAATTTAAAAAATTTAGTTTCCTGGGCCCTGTGGTTGCTCTAGCCCTTCTGTTCAATATGAATTATTTTCTCTTAACCTGCTAGGAACTTCTTTGCCATTTCGTTTCCCGCCTGTCTACTGTTGTGCTTAGTTAGGAAATAATGTTGATTAGAGGTGGAAGCATCTGTACTAAAGATTTGTCTTGATGCTACAGACAAACAGTGGTATAACATTCATTAATTTAGCACATATTTAATGTTAGTTATAGGAGACACTTCTGAGGTACTGAGGATATATTGATGGCAAAAAACATTTCCTAGGCCGGGCGTGGTGGCTCAAGCCTGTAATCCCAGCACTTTGGGAGGCCGAGGCGGGTGGATCACGAGGTCAAGAGATCGAGACCATCCTGGTCAACATGGTGAAACCCCGTCTCTACTAAAAATACAAAAAGTTAGCTGGGCATGGTGGCGCGTGCCTGTAATCCCAGCTACTCAGGAGGCTGAGGCAGGAGAATTGCCTGAGCCCAGGAGGCGGAGGTTGTGGTGAGCCGAGATCGCGCCATTGCACTCCAGCCTGGGTAACATGAGTGAAACTCCGTCTCAAAAAAACAAACAAACAAACAAAAAAAACCATTTCCTTAGACTTCAGTTTTTTCTTGAGCTTTTATAAAACTTTACCTGAAGGTATTTTGACATTTGAAGTAGAGTAATTTTGCATAGCTATTTTTCTCATGAGTTTAAGTTTTGTGTGTGTTCATTTAAAGTCTCTTTTAATATCTTGGTTTATATTATTAGAAAATCACATTGCCTATTGCATCCTACTCCCTGCTTCTGGTTCACTTGTGCTAAAGTACTTATTTCATCAAAAGTCTGAAGTTGGTAAATTTCACTTTTACTTTGTTTAAAAATTTACAAAGTTGCTGGATGCAGTGGTTCACGCCTGTAATCCCAGTACTTTGGGAGGCTGAGGCAAGCGGATCACCTGAGGTTGGGAGTTTGAGACCAGCCTGACCAACTTGGAGAAACCCTGTCTCTATAAAAAATAAAAAATTAGCTGAGCATGGTGGCGCATGCCTGTAATCCCAGCAACTTGGGAAGCTGAGGCAGGAGAATTGCTTGAACCTGGGAGGCAGAGGTTGCGGTGAGCCAAGATCTTGCCATTGTCCTTTAGCCTGGGCAACGAGTGAAACTTGGTCTCAAAAAAAAAAAAAAATGTAAAAAGTTACAACTTCCTCCCATTTGTTCTACAGTTTTATATTTCTTTCTTTTTTTTTCTTCTTTTTTGAGACAGATTCTTGCTCTGTTGTCCAAGCTGGAGTACTGGAATGCAGTGGCACAATCTCAGTTCATTGCATCCTTCACCTTCTGGGTTCAAGTGATTCTCCTGCTTCAGCCTCCCAAGTAGCTGGGATTACAGGTGTGCGTCACTATGCCCGGCTAATTTTGCATTTTTAGTAGCGATGGGGTTTCACCGTATTGCTCAGGCTAGACTTGAACTGCATACCTCAGGTGATCACCCGCCTCGGCCTCCCAGAGTGCCGTGATTACAAGCATGAGCCACCACACCCAGCCTACAGTTTTAGATTTAATCCAGTGTTTCTAAGTATGCATTTAGGTTGAGGAGAGACTTTAAGTAATCTTAGTTGTATGGTTCTGCAGAAACAGGTATTATGACATATCATGGAAGGAGAAACCTCAAACAGTACAGAAAAAGTGTCCCCCATTTCCTACCTTCTGCTTTTTTGTAGGGTCACTCTTCTGTATTTTAATTCTCGTTTGTATCCTTCAATGAAAATAAAAAAACTTGCATGTGTCATTAGATGTTTGTGTGTATTTGTAAGCAAAAAAACAAAAATCATAACAAAACAAACTGGCTGGGTGCAGCATGCCTGTAATTCTAGCACTTTGGGAAGCTGAGGTGGAAGTTTGCTTCAGTCCAGCAGTTCAGGACTACTAACGTCAGCAACATAGTGAAAACCCCATCTCTACCAAAAGTACAAAAATTACCCAGGCATGGTGGCATGTGTCTGTAGTTGCAGCTACTTGTGGAGGCTGAGGTGGGCAGATTGCTTGAGCCTGGGAGCTTGAGGCTGTAGTGAGCTATAATTATAATTGTGCCACTGTATTCCAGCTTAGGTGACAGAATGAGACCCTGTCTCAAAACAACAAAAAAGCTGTTGACCTTTTCTATACCTTTTTTACCTTCTACACGGGTATATATGTAAGTATCTGCCTTATATTTTTAATGGCTGTATGATACTCTTCTAAGTGGGTATAGTTAGTTTAGTTCATCCTCTTTTGATTGATAACAATTTTCCTTTTCAGTTTGTTTTTAAAAGCAGTGCTGCAAAGAATATATGTGCGTGCATCAGAAAATCTCTGTAAATGTTGATTCTTACTGAACACACGGGTACCTTATAATTGTTTCATTTATACTTTACTGACAGTTATTTAGTCCTTTCTAGATTCACATCCTATTTATTTATTTATGAATGAGATGGAGTCTTGTTCTGTCACCCAAGCTGGAGTGCAGTGGTGCAATCTCAGCTCACTATAACCTCTGCCTCCCAGGTTCAAGCGATTCTCCAGCCGCAGCCTCCCAAGTAGCTGGGACTACAGGCATGAGCCACCACACCTGGCTAATTTATGTATTTTTAGTAGGGACAGGGTTTTGCCATGTTGACCAGCCTGGTCTTGAACTCCTGGCCTCAAGTGATCTGCCCACATTGGCCTTCCAAAGTGCTGGAATTACAGGCGTGAGCTCCTGCGCCTAGCCTCATTGCATTTATTACAAGTTATTTTTATTTCTTCTCCTATGTCTTTTTGATCATTAGTATAGGAGAACATTTCTGAATTTTCTTCATGGTTATTTTTATGTTAACCTTTGTGACTGTATCTTATATAACTCTCAGTAGATAGTATTAGATGTCCACTACGTATTTTGCTATTACTCCGTCCTCTTCCACTACTGGATTTTTCTTGATTATATTACTTATTGTGTACACATTTATATTTATAAATGAAGTAATAGAAGGATATTTATTTCCTACAAATAATATCTTGTGCTCTGTGACTACCAAAGAAAAAAGAATGAGAAAATTAGGATATTAGTCTCCTCTTTCTCTTTCTGTCAGTTTTTATTTTGCCTCTAATTTGTCTGGATTTGTGACACTGAATTAATATTGTTTAATCATAAACCTCTTATGTGTTTAAATCTTAATATCTCAAGTAGGTTCAGGCATGACTGTTCTGTTCTTTACTTGTCTGATGTTTATCCTCTCTTGACTTCTTTAAGAAGGGCTTAGAGAAACATACTTATTAAACTCTTGGATGTGCTAGGATATCCGATATCTGTGACTCTTGTACTTTAAACTGGCTTTTGAGTGGTATAAAATTCAGGATCTTTTTCCCCATTCTTAAGTAATTAATATCATGTTTCATTGTCTTTTGGCATTAAGTGTTTCTGTGGAAGTGTCTGAAGCCTGAATTTTTCTCATACTTGCTTTATTACATTTTTCTAACTTTTATCCTTATCTTCAAAGTATATCTGTGTACTCTAATACTGTAACACTTCAACTTTTCCTTGAAACTAGGATGCCCTTTCTTTTCTTCTCTTTCTTTTTTTCCCCTACTTTTTTTTTTTTTTTTTTTAAATTTGAGACATTCTCACTCTGTGTCCCAGGCTTGCCAGGCTGGTGTGCAGTGATGCTCACTGCAGTCTCAATCTGTTGGGCTCAGATGATCCTTCTACGTACGCAGCTTCCCGAGTGGCGGGAACTACAGCTGCATGTCACCATACCCTGCTAATTTTTGCATTTTAAAAAGTAGAGATGGTGTTTTGCCATTTTGTCCAGGCTGGTCTCAAACTCCTGGGCTCAAGTATTCTGCCCACTTTGGCCTCACAGGGATTACAGGTGTGAGCCACTGTGCCCAGCCTTGGATATGCTCTTTTGGTCTGCATATGCAAATCTTATATTTTTAGAAAATAGAATTGTTAGAAGTTAAACATTCAGTTTTCATGACTTATGCAATATTAAATTGAGAAAACACTTTCTCACAGTCTTGCAAATCAAAATTTTAATTTGTCTATATTCCCTTTTTTTGTATCTGTATTTATGGTACTTTGAAATTATAGCATATAATTTTATCATTAAGTTTGTTAGGACAGCATTTTATTTTATTATTTTTTTTTTTTTGAGACGGAGTTTCGCTCTTGTTACCCAGGCTGGAGTGCAATGGCGTGATCTCGGCTCACCGCAACCTCCGCCTCCTGGGTTCAGGCAATTCTCCTGCCTCAGCCTCCTGAGTAGCTGGGATTACAGGCACGCGTCATGCTAAAAAATTAGCATGCCCAGCTAATTTTTTGTATTTTTAGTAGAGACGGGGTTTCACCATGTTGACCAGGATGGTCTCGATCTCTTGACCTCGTGATCCACCCGCCTCGGCCTCCCAAAGTGCTGGGATTACAGGCTTGAGCGCCCGCGCCTGGCAGCGTTTTAATTAATTAATTAATTTGAGACAATCTTGCTCTGTTGCCTAGGCAGGAGTGCATTGGCATGATCTCTGCTCACTGCAGCCTCTGCTTCCCAGGCTCAAGCGATTCTTCTGCCTCAGCCTCCTTAGTAGCTGGGTCTACAGGTGTGAGCCACCACGCCTGGCTAATTTTTGCAGTTTTAGTAGAGAGACGGTTTTGCGGTGTTGGCCAGGCTGGTCTCGAACTCCTGACCTCAAGTGATCCACCTACCTTGGCCTCCCAAAGTGCTGGAATTATTTTTGGGAGACTGAGGCAGCCTCCCACTTTGGTGAGCCACTGCGCCCAGCCAGGAAAGCATTTCAAAGTGTTATTTGGTCTAGTAAGTAATAAGTAGTACTGTAGATGATACTTTCATGTCTGTGGATGCCTTTGTTTTATTAAGGAAAATTCCTGAGTGTAATTACCTGGATCAAAAGATAAAGACATCTCTAGTTATGTACTTTTTACAGTTTTTTTCCCTAGAAGGGTATTATCATGGTAATGTACAGATGTATAAGCTTTAGTGAAATTTCAGGAACTTTGGGTATTAGAAACTTTGAAACATACATAATTTAGTAAGCATAAAACAGTAGTTTTAAGTTTATAGTTCTTTTAAGTATTAGGTAATTGTGCTTATTTGATAATTTGATTGTTGGAGCCTTTTGAGCTGATTATACCGATGTTACAGATGAGGTAATAAGATCTGAGAGGTTAAAAGCAGCTTTGTTAACTTGTATAGCCTGTCAGTCCTGGCTGTTTGGGAGACTGAGTTGGAATCACTTGAGCCTAGGAATTTGATACGACCTAGGAATTTGATACTGTGTCAAGCTGTGATCATGCCACTGCACTGCAGCCTGGGTGACAAGTGAGACCCTGTCTCTGAGAGAAAAAAAAAGGATATTTAAGTAATTCTAATGAGCATTTAAGGTTGAGGACTTATGTTGCAAAGGTTTGAAATAATTGCAGTCATGTTTAACATTTTTTAAGATAAATGTTTTCTCTATGGGCATATTATCAAAACTACTTGGGCCCTGTGTCATATACCAGAACAGACTTTCTTTCTTTTTTTTTTTTTTTGCAATGGAGTTTTGCTCTTTTGCTCAGGCTGTAGTGCAGTGGCGCCTTCTCGGCTCACTGAAACCTCTGTCTTCTAGTTTCAAGCATTTTTCCTGCCTCAGCTTCCCAAGTAGCTGGGATTATAGGCGCCCGCCACAACACCCAACTCATTTTTGTATTTTTAATAGAGATGGGGGTTTCACCATGTTGGCCTGGCTGGTCTAGAACTCCTAACCTCATGATCCACCTGCCTCAGCCTCCCAAAGTGCTGGGATTACAGATATGAGTCACCGAGCCTGGCCCAAAACAGACTTTTCTTAGCAACATCCCCAAATGCGCATATATATATATATATATATATATATATATATATATGTATTTTTTTTTTTTTGCTATTTCAGGCTGAGGCCCTAGATCAAATGCATATATTTAGGTTTTCCAGGTGAGTCTGATCAACTAGATTTGGCTTACTTTGGAATAAGGACAGGGTTTGGCCTGGCATCCCAGTTGAATCATGGAATAGCTGGGGCAACTTTAAAATCTGTCTGAATCCTGACCGGGCACGGTGGCTCACGTGTGTAATCCCAGCACTTTGGGAGGCCAAGGTGGGTGGATCACCCAAGGTTGGGAGTTCGAGACCAGCCTGACCGACATGGAGAAATCCCGTCACTACTAAAAATACAAAATTAGCTTGTGTGGTGGCACATGCCTGTAATCCCTGCTACTTGGGAGGCTGAGGCAGGAGAATTGCGTGAACCTGGGAGGCAGAGGTTGTGGTGAGCTGAGATCACGCCATTGCATTACAGCCTGGGGGACAAGAGTGAAACTCAATGACTCAAAAAAAAAAAAAAAAAATCTATCTGAATCCCTTTTTTTTTCCTGCATAATTTATAAATGATTGTCTGTTTCTAATCAGTAAAATGGGAGGATTATGTTTACCTTGTTATGGTTATGATGCGTATCTTGCTATTGTGAAGTTTAGGATATTGGTACCTTAGATTAACTTTAGCTGTAGTATTATATCAGTCAACTCTTGAGTATAGGGATTTATTAAGAAACATTCAATTGAGGTAATTTGTTCACTTTAGACATTTCAGATATAAAGAGAAAAGGAAAAACAACCAGTAATTGTGCCATCCAGAGTATTTTAACATTTTATTATTTTAAAACGTATGCATGTGTATATACATAGTTTTGTACAAAATCATAGACAAAGATTATTAGCTTTGGAGGATTTTTTTTTTTTTTTTACTTTTTGCTTGAAAACTTTATTAAAATAAGAATTAAACTTGAAAATAGAACAATCAGAATGCCAGCCCTTTGCATAAAATCAGCAAGAAAAAGGAAAAAGAGAAAGAAGGAAGGGAGGGAGGAAGGGTGGGGAAAAGAAAAGGGCAGAAAAGAAAAGAAAAGCAAAGAAGCTTTGGAGATTTTTAACGTGGAAAGTTTATACACTACTCAGATGTGCAATACAAATGTACTTTTCATTATCTTGCTCTGGAACTCCCCCCATTCTTGATATGACAGGGATTAGTGATAGTGGAAATGCTTTTTTGTTGTTGAAAAGCCTTGTTTATATCAGCATTTAGCTTTATTTTCTTCAAGATTTTTCACTCTTCTTCATAAGACATTGGCTTAGTGAGGGAGGAATGTCATGCTAATTGTGTTTCGAGGGATGGTCCTTGGGTTTTATGTCATTATTCCTGTTTGTCTGGTCTGGTTCTTAAGTGCCCTCTGCTGGTATCTCTGAAGGCATGTTTTTGGGCTTTGCATTTGCTGCTGAAAACAATTTGTTATAAAATTATAAGCGAAAATGAGTTAATATAGTTATCATTTATTCTGTTTTTAGTATGTATCAGCTCTTATGTTAAAACAGTTACAACCTATTTTATTTTATTTTAGAGGCAATTCTGCTATGCAACTCAGGCTGGAGTGCAGTGGTGCGATCTTGGCTCACTGCAACCTTCGCCTCCTGTGCCCAAGAGATTGTCCTGCACCTTAGCTGCCCAAGTAGCTGGGACTATAGGCGTGTGACACCACGCTTGGCCACCTTTTTTTGTTTTGTTTTGTTTTGTTTTGTTTTGTTTTGTTTTGTTTTGTTTTTGGAGACAGAGTCTTATCCCGTTACGAAGGCTGGCTGGAGTGCATGGCATGATCTTGGCTCACTGCAACCTCTGGCTCCCATATTCAAGTGATTCTCATGCCTCAACCTCCCGAGTATCTGGAATTATAGGTGTGAATACCCAGCTAATTTTTGTATTTTTAGTAGAGACGGGGTTTCACCATGTTGCTCAGCTGGTTGAACTCCTCGGCTGAAGTGATCCACCTGCCTCAGCCTCTCAAACTGCTGGGATTACAGGCACAAGCCAGCCTACCTATTTTATTTTCTTGACTTTTTTTTTTTTTTTTTTTTTTTTGAGATGGAGTCAACTCACTCTGTTGCTTACCTGGGCTTCCCAAAGTGCTGGGATTATAAGTGTGAGCCACTGTGCCAAGCCAAGATGAGTTTTATTATGCTTTTTCCCCCCCAACAAGAATGAACTTTTCCTTCCCTCCCTCCCTCCCTCCCTCCCTCCCTTCCTCCCTTCCTTCCTTTCTTTTCTTTCTTTTCTTTTTTTTTTTTTTGAGATAGGGTCTTGCTCTGTCATTCAGGCTGGAGTACAGTGGTACAATCTTGACTCACTGCATCGTCCACCTCCCGGTCAAATGATTCTCCTGCCTCAGCCTTCTGAGTAGCTGGGACTACAGGCGCATGCCCAGCTAATTTTTGTAATTTTGGTTGAGTTGGGGTTTTGCCATGTTGGTCACGCTGGTCTTGAATTCCTGGCCTCGAATGATCTGCCTTCCTTGGCCTCCTAAAGTACTGGGGTTGCAGATGTGAGCCATCACGCCTGACCAAGAATGAACTTGAATACTCTTTTTTTATATACATGAAGAAATGTGCTCAGAAGGTATATTTATTTGATTAATTACTCAGCTTACAATTTATTATAAGATGACTAATATATCAGTATGTTGTCAGTGATAGCGAACCTCTGTGCGTATTGGAAAAATATGGAAAGTGAAACTAAAATATTAATATGCTGTCATTATTTTATAGATCTAATGAGGCGTCAAGAAGAACTCAGACGTTTGGAAGAACTCAGAAACCAAGAGCTGCAAAAACGGAAGCAAATACAACTAAGGTAAAAGAAGATAATTGTAAGAAACATGCATGTGTGTCTTATTAATAAAACTCCCCACCACCGATTACAAGTTGTATAAGTTGAGTGTCACAGAAAAAATAGGAAAATTGCCTATTTTAACCACATACAGTGAATTACTTCATAATTCTTTGCTATTGTTAGTTTAGCTGGTTAAGGGCACTTTGAATATGAACACTTTGAAGTTAAGGGTTTTAGGTGTTATTATAAGTAATTCATTGTAAGGATATGCTGTGAACATCGATTTTTGCAGAAATGGATATATTTGAGTTGCTCTTAGTTTTTATTTTGTCATGTGTATAACTCTACTATGAATATTTCTTTATGTATCTTTGTGTTTCTGATAATGTCTAAAAAAGATTTCTGAGGCTGGGGGTGATGGCTCATGCCTGTAATTCTAGCACTTTGGGAGGCCGAGGTGGGCAGGCAGGTCACCTGAGGTCAGGAGTTCAAGACCAGCCTGGTGAACATGGTGAAAGCCTGTCTCTACTAAAAATAAAAAAATTAGCCAGGCGTGGTGGCATGAACTTGTAATCCCAGCTACTCAGGAGGCTGAGGTAGGAGAATCGCTTGAACCTGGGAGGCAGAGGTTGTGGTGATCCAAGATCTTGCCACTGCACTCCAGCCTGGGCTACAGAGTGAGACTCTATCTAAAAAAAAAAAAAAAAAAAAAAGTTTTGATGGTCAGCTTAAAATCTTTTAGGTTTAAGTAAGGATGTTTGGGAGAGTGGTTAATTCAAAATGTTTAAACCCAAATTGACAACTCACCTTGTGCCTGTGGTATTTAATTGCAAAATATAATGGTATAAACATTATTTTTCAAAGGTTCAGAAATCATACTAGTTAGGAAATATTGTGAACAAAGCTATGATAGTTGAAGCAAACTTAGAAATCTGTTTTTGAAAATAATATTTGTTTTAAAAATAAAAAGTGCTTGTGATAAGAAAGTAAGATGCTCATGGAGACGTAAAAGTAAAGAAAAACGTGAAAAACCTGAACAAATTTGAAGCTTCTATGGTCTGCAGAGGGGTGATATTCTGTATATTTTGATGTTTGTTTTCCACATTTTTGTACTTGAGTTTATCAATACATAAATATTTCTATATGATTTTACTCTACCCAATTCATTTTAAAATTATATTCCCTGGACATACAGCATTAACATTCACCTAGATAATTGTTAGTAATGTAGTGTCAACCCTCCGGTAGAACTGCTCAATGAGAAACTATAGTGGTGGGGCCCAGCCACCTGGAATCCTCCAGGTTATTCAGATATATCTAAAAGCTTGAGAACCACTATATTTTTTTTTACAACTTTGAAACATTAATGTGCCTTCCTCAGGGACCTTTTTAAAAACTTCTTTTTCTTTCCTTTTTATATAAACATGTTCAAATCTCTTAAACTTTTTTTTTTTTTTTTTTTTTAACACGGAGTCTCTCTCTGTTGCCAAGCTGGAGTGCAGTGGGGCAATTGCAGCTCTCTGCAATCTGTGCCTCCTGGGTTCACTCCTGCCCCAGTCTCCTGAATAGCTGAGACTACGGGCACATGCCACCATGCCTGGCTAATTTTTGTATTTTTTAGTAGTGATGGGGTTTTACCACGTTGGCCAGGATGGTTTTGATGTCTTGACCTTGTGATCCTCCCACCTCGGTCTCCCAAAGTGCTGGGATTACAGGCATGAGCCACTGTGACTGGCTGTTTTTTCCGAGGCAGAGTTTCACTCTTGTTTCCCAGTGCAGTGGTGTGATCTTGGCTCACTGTAACCTTTGCCTCCTGGGTTCAAGTGATTCTCCTGCCTCAGCCTCCTGAGTAGTTGGGATTACAGGCATACACCACCACAGCACGCTGATTTTGTATTTTTAGTGGAGATGGGGCTTCACCATGTTGGTCAGGCTGGTCTCGAACTCCTGACCTCAGGTGGTCTACCTGCTTCGGCCTCCCAAAGTGCTGGGATTACAGGTGTGAGCCACCATGCCCAGGCAGATTATTCTACTTTTAACAAAGATGAGGAAACCTCCTCTACCTTAGCATAAAATCTTACCTGAATCCAGCTTTTTCTTCTTAAATTTAGACATGACAGCTAGACTTTTTGAAATTGTACCTACCCCTTGTGTAAGCAAAAAATAAATCATTAAAACCAAACAGAATATGAGGGGGGAATTGCAAAATAGGATAAAAAAATACAATAAATTAACTGAATTTTCTTGGAGATGAATAACATAATTACATTAAAAGGGGATAAGGAAGAAAACAAGGAACCTAAATAACTGGAAAATAGTATCTTGACTGGATATCATAATAGTAATAAGAACCATACATAAATTCTGTAAGCTAGTTAGGCGTATGAGCTCATTGTTCTTAAACTACTTTGTGTGTATACTTACATAAACAGATTAGTACATACAGTCTTTTGTATCTGTGGATTCTACATCCATGGATTTAGCCAATTGTGGATTGATACTATCTGGGGAAAAAATTGTGTGTATGCTAACATGAACAGACTTTTTTTACTTGTCATTTTCTAAACAGTGCAGCATAACTACTATTTACATAGTCTTTTCATTGTATTAGATATTATGAGTAATCTGGAGATGTTTTGAAGTGTGTAGGAGGATGTATATAGGTTATATGCAAACATTACATCATATGTCAGGGACTTGAGCGTCCGTGGATTCTGGTGTCTGAGGGAGGTTCTGGAAACAAACCCCTGCACATACCAAGGTGTGACTGTATATTGTGAATAATGAGACTCAGGTTTCTCATTATTAGAGAAAGATGAATGGCTAAAATTAAAATCCTGTGGTATTGGATTTGAATCAGAGATATGAACTCATTGTATTTAATATTGACAGATACATGCAGAAATGTAGGTATGTGTTTATGTATGGGTCAATATGTATACATATACTGTATTTTAGTTTTAATTATTTTAAAAAACTATTTCTTTTAAGAGACAAGGTCTTGCCCTGTCGCTTAGGCTGAAGTGTACTGTCAGAATCATATAGCTGACTGTAACCTTGAACTCCTGGGTTCAAATAGTCCTGCCCAAGTTGCTGGGACTATATATAGGTGTGTACCACCATACCCAGCTAATTTTTTAATTTTTAATTTTTGTAGAGATGGGATTATGCTGTGTTGCTTAGGCTGGTGTCAAACTTCTGGCCTCAAGTGCTCCTCCATCCTTGGCCTCCCAAAGCACTGATATTATAGGCATGTGCCACCACGCCTAGCCCATGTGTGGTATTTATGGCTTTTTCTATTGAGAGGCCCTAGAGGCATTGATGCTTTAGATAGCAGTGAACGTGGCTGGTGCCTCAATCTCTAATAATAATTATTACAGACAAGCTTTTTTGATGGATGCCAAAGTTGGTGGGCAAAAACTTGAGAAGCAGGATTTTTGCATAGTCTCAAATTTGTATTAAGTACAAATGGAAAAAATATTAATTTTAAAGTGGAGAAACCCAGTAGATACCACCATAACCAAACTAAATTTCATATCACCTGTAATAAGACTGTTGACATCAGGAGCCCCTTGATACAATTCACTGAATGGGATGTAACATTATTTCTGTGGTATTCTTGTCATGTATGTATAATCTCATTCCAGTCATGAGAAAACATCAGAGAAACCCAAATTCAAGGGCATTCTACAAAATAATCAGTTCTCTTTAATAGTGTCAGGTTCATGAAGGATACAAAGACTGAACTGTTACAGACTAGTGGAGACTAAGGAGCAATAACAACTAAATGCAATGTGGGATTCTGGGTAAGGTTTTGGAACAGAAGAAAGGTATTAGTGGGCCTGTAGTCCCAGCTACTTAGGAGGCTGAGGTGTGTCAGTTGCTTGAACTCAGGGGTTCCGGGTTGTAGTGCACTGTGCAGATCGGATGTCTGCATTAAGTTCAACATCAATATGGTGACCTTCTGGAAGCAGGGGACTACCAGGTTACCTAAGGAGAGGTGAATTAGCCCAGGTCAGAAATGGAGTAGGTAAATACTCCCGGACTGATTAGTAGTGGGATATCGCCTGTGTTTAGCCACTGCACCCCAGCCTGTGAAATGTAGCAAGACCCTGTCTCTTAAAAAAAAATAAAAATAATTAAAAAAAAAAAGACATCAGTGGGGAAACTGGTGAAATTTTAATAATGTCTGTAGTTAATTATAGTATTGTGCCTGGTATTCATTCCTGGTTTTCATAATTTTGTACTGTGGTTATACAAGGAGTTAATATTAGGGGAAGCTCGTGAGGCACATATATAGGATAGGTTATTGGTTTAATCATAGGCTGAGATACTGCATGCTTGTTGCATATATGGTAATTTTTTATTGCATCATTTTAAAATTACGTAATCTCCATATAAGGACATCAGATTGAATTTAAAATTCAGTGAACTGAATACTAGTAGTAAAAATATCTCAATATGAGATAATAATTTGATGAGTTTAAGTTTGGCTAAATTCTAGCAAATAGAGGCAGTGATAAATCTGTTGCAACCTTAGTCTTGCCTGGTGGCTAGGGAATTTCTTTTGAAATTAATGATAAGAATCTTGATTTAAGAAGTGTGAACAACTTGCCTTAAAACTGAGTAGTTTTGGCCGGGCGCAGTGGCTCACACCTGTAATCCCAGCACTTTGGGAGGCCGAGGTGGGTGGATCACGAGGTCAAGAGATCGAGACCATCCTGGTCAACATGGTGAAACCCCGTCTCTACTAAAACTACAAAAAATTAGCTGGGCATGGTGGCGCGTGCCTGTAATCCCAGCTACTCAGGGGGCTGAGGCAGGAGAATTGCCTGAACCCAGGAGGCGGAGGTTGCGGTGAGCCGAGATGGCGCCATTGCACTCCAGCCTGGGTAATAAGAGCGAAACTCCGTCTCAAAAAAAAAAAAAACAAAAACAAAAAAACTGAGTAGTTTTGTCGTACATATAAAGGAAAAAAAAGAGGTTATGTCTGGGAACTCATATGTATCCCATATTTGCAAGAGGGAGCAAATGAAGAAAATGGTCACAATTAAACTGAAGAGATTTACCTGGCTGAGACTGCTACCAAGTAAGACAGCATTAATTGTTAACAAGACAAATCTGACTCTGCCTTTGTGTTTTACTTTAGTTGGAAGATAGAAAAATTGGCCTAGCACGGTATATTTTGAGAGAAATTTATTTGGAGTACACAAGTTTCTGGTTTTACTTTCAATGCTACAAATAAATTATTTAGTTTTTCATAGGTCACTTAATTCTCCAGAGGCTGTGGCAGTACCGAAGGATGCAGGCTGAGGGGCTTACGTGAACTGGTTCAGCCTGTGACTTGACCATTTAGAAGTTTTTCCTTTGTTTTGTTCATTCACCTATTTTTGCATTCCTTCTCTTTCCACCCATTTACTCACCTGCCCAATTCCTTTTGTTTTTGAGATGGAATTTCATTCTTGTCACCCAGGCTAGAGTGTGGTGGTGCAATCTCGGCTCACTACAACCTCTACCACCTCTTGGGTGCACGTGATTTTCCTGCCTCAGGCTCCGGAGTAGCTGGGATTACAGGTGCCTGTCACCACACCTGGCTAATTTTTGTATTTTTGGTAGAGACAGGGTTTTACCATGTTGGCCAACCTGGTCTTGAACTCTTGACCTCAGATGATCTGCCTGCCTTGCCCTCTCAAAGTGTTGGGATTACAGGTGTGAGCCACTGTGCTCAGCCCCACTTCCTTTTCTTTTTTTGAGACGAAGTCACAGTGCCTGCCCCTACTTCCTTTCTTTTTTTTCTGAGATGGAGTCTTGCTTTGTTGCCACAGGCTGGAGTGCAGTGGCGCAGTCTTGGCTTACTGCAGCCTCCACCTCCTGGGTTCAAGTGATTTCTCCTGCCTCAGTCTCCTGAGTAGTTTGGATTACAGGCGGCCACCACCATGCCTGGCTAATTTTTTTTTTTGAGATGGAGTCTTGCTGTGTCACCAAAGCTGGAGTGCAGTGGCGTGATCTTGCCCCACTGCAACCTCTGCCACCCGGGTTCAAGTGATTTTCCTGTCTCAGCCTCCCAAGTAGCTGGGATTACAGGCGCCTGCCACCTCACCTGGTTAATTTTTGTATTTTTAGTAGAGACGGGGTTTCACCTTAACCCTAACCATGATTGCCAGGCTGGTCTCAAACTCCTGACCTCAGGTGATCCTCCTGACTTGGCCTCCAAAGTGCTGGGATTACAAGCATGAGCCACTGTGCCTGGCCCCTACTTCCTTTCTTAAGTCGTTCAGCAAATTATTATAAAGTCCTTCTGATCTCTTGGGCTCTGTGATGGATGTGGAGCCATAGTGCCAAACGAGAACAGCAAGGAGATTTTATCCACGAGGCACTTTGCAGAATCCTGCAAAAATATTTGAGACCTCAAAATAATTAATGGGCCTCAAAACACATTGTAAAATTGAAATTTTATTACTTTTCAATTAAATGTAATGTGAAGGATGTTAACATTTGTCATAATTATTAGTTCTCCTCTTTTTAGTAGTTCCATTTGTGAGTATAACCTAGGAAGTAATCCTTGACCTGAAGAGGTAATTTATGTGATTATAAGGTGGTCATCTTGTGGAGTAGAAATAATCGAAGGCAAACATATGGACAATATGAATGTGTCTGTATACTGTTATTAAATTTAGATTATAGAATCATCTGTGTGGTATGATCACAAAGGCAATGCTTCTCTTCCCCTAATCATTTCCAGTGTGGTATAGACTTTTTAATACCCTCTTCTATGGTTATAAAAATGATTTTTATTTTATTTTTTAGACCGAATCTCACTTTATCACCTATAACGGAGTGCAGTGATGTGATCACGGCTCCCTGCTATCTCAACTTCCGGGGCTCAGGCGATCTTCCTACCTTAGCCTTTCTAGTAGCAGGGACTACAAGTGTGTGCCACCAGGCTTGGCTAATCTTTTTTTGTTGTTGTTGTTTTTTGAGATGGAGTCTTGCTCTGTTGCTGAGGCTGGAGTGCAGTGGCTCAGTCTTGGCTCACTGCAACCTCTGCCTCTTGGGTTTAAGCGATTATCCTGTCTAAGCCTCCTGAGATGCGGGGATTACAGGTGCCACCACACCTGACTCATTTTTGTCTTTTTAGTAGAGACAGGATTTCACCATGTAGGCCAGGCTGGTCTTGAACTTCTGACCCAAGTGATCTTCCCATCTCGGCTTCCCAAAGTGCTAGGATTACAAACATGAGCCACTGTACCTGCCCCTATTTCTCTTTTTTGTGGAGAGAGGCTCTCACTATGTTGCCTAGCCTGATCTCAAATTTATGGGCTCAAGCAATTCTCCCACCTTTCCTTTTGCCTCTGCCTCTGAAAGTGCTGGGATTACAGGTGTAAGCCACCAGGTCTGGCCATAAAAATGATTTGTAAAAGCATTAATAGGAATACCATTCTTTTCTGTGCCTTTTTTCCTGACATTTGCGTTGTAGACATTCTTTCATGCCGGTAGATAGAAATCTACCTCTGTACCAGATGAGTTCCTTGGTGTCAGTGAACCTTTTCTCCCATTTATAACTGATTAGTATGTCCTTAGCTTTTTGGTTTTATAAATATTGCCACAGTATATATCTGTGTTTACATATGTCCCTGCACAGTGGTACATATATTTCTGTTTACTGGAAATGGGTTTGTACATTTAAAATTATGTGGTAGAAGTTGGTCCCCAAGAAGGTCACTGTGTCTACAATACTGTCTTTGCAATTTGGAAGGTTTGAGACTAGAAGTGTTTCTATGCATCCATATTCAAGTGGCAGTCTGACATGAGTCTATTTGATGGCAAAGCTTGATCTGAACTCCTGTTATGTGAAAACTTATAATCTCCAGAGTGCGAACGTTTCATCTTACTGCAGAAATATTAATGTGGTTGATCATGGGGTGCCCCAGATCCCACTGAGCATATAAATAGTATTAGTATATTATTAGTATATTGATCCTTTTTGTAAGTATTATTAGTATGATTATATTGACCCTTTTTAAAATGAGAAAAACAATTTCAACACATTTGTCTTTATTGGATCTTCCCATCCCCACCCACCCCAATGAATGTGAAGTATTTTCTTCACAGTAAAATATGTGAAATTTTTTTATATTTCAGAAATTAAATAACCAATTTAATTGAAAATTTTTTTTTTTTTTTTTTTGGGAGACGGAGTTTCGCTCTTGTTACCCAGGCTGGAGTGCAATGGCGTGATCTCGGCTCACCACAACCTCCGCCTCCTGGGTTCAGGCAATTCTCCTGCCTCAGCCTCCTGAGTAGCTGGGATTACAGGCACGCGCCACCATGCCCAGCTAATTTTTTGTAGTTTTAGTAGAGACGGGGTTTCACCATGTTGACCAGGATGGTCTCGATCTCTTGACCTCGTGATCCACCCACCTCGGCCTCCCAAAGTGCTGGGATTACAAGCGTGAGCCACCGCGCCCGGCCTTGAAGATTTTTTTAAGGATTGTAATAAGAGTTATATTTTAGAGAGCATGACAACACTCTTAAAATAGTCCAGATTTTGCTTGAAATCTCTTAGGAACATTTTTGTTCATATAGTCTGACATGAAGGCCTCAACTTTTTTTCTGTGATGGTAGAAGAAATCTCCATATGTTTTAGTTAGTGCACTCACATTTAGGGGGAGTGTTGGGCAACAAACAAGAACAAAGTATCCTGAAATTTGAGAATTTGCAATTCTGAATGTAGAAAAAGTACATTATAAGAGTAATCTGGAAAATGATACCTAATAAAGGGGCATTAGCTTTATGTAGCCTTCACTATTTAAATTACTATTACAGTTTTATTGTTAGAGGGTGTACACTTTGAGTATCCGTTATGGGAAATATTTAAGACCAGAAGAAGTAATTTGGATTTTTTCACATTTTCTG
Organism: Sapajus apella; assembly: GCF_009761245.1. Lineage (NCBI taxonomy): Eukaryota > Metazoa > Chordata > Mammalia > Primates > Cebidae > Sapajus > Sapajus apella. The sequence continues at coordinate 621,862 of NW_022437165.1, read as the reverse complement.
TATTTGTATTATGTTTACCAGGTGAGCATCCAAAATCTGAAATACTGTGATGAGCGCTTTTTTTAAACATCATGTTGGCTGTCAGGAAGTTCCAGGCAGGGCATGGTGGTGGCTCAATCATGCCTGTAATCCCAACACTGTGGGAGATTGAGGCTGGCAGACTGCTTGAGCCCAGGAGTTTAAGACCAGCCTGGGCAACATGGCAAGACCTTTTCTCTACAAAAGTACAAAAAATTAGCTGGACGTAGTAGTGCGTGCCGATAGTCCCAACTGCTTGAGAGGCTAAGGTTAGAGGATTGCTAGAACCTGGGAGGTCAAGGCTGCAGTGAGTCAAGCTGAGATTGGAACACTGCACTCCAGCTTGAGTGACAGAGTAAGACCCTCTCTCAAAAATAAATAAATAAATAAATAAATAAAAAATAAAAAAATCAGATTTTGGAGCATTTTAGATTTAGAAAGTTTCAAAAATGCTTTCAGATTTTTGGATTAGGGAAACTCAACCTGTGTATATTTGAATTTGCATTGGTTTAAATGCCAATATAATGTGAGTGTGTTACTTAAGTATTACTGTATAGGTTTTTTCCCCTTACCCATTTATAACTTAATTACTGATTTAATTGTAATCCTGCTATATGTAGGTAGTGATTTTTCTTTGAACAGACCTGTAGTGCAGGAGTCGGCAACCTTTTCCTGGAACTAGATATTAAATATTTCAGGCTTTGCAGGTTATATCATTTCTGTCTCAACTCTTCACTGCTTTAGTCCCAAAGTAACCATAGACAGTAATATAAATGATTATGCTATAAAACTTATTTCTAAAAACAGATTGTGGGCTGACACCTGCTTCAGGGGATTTCTTTTAGAGGGTTGATGAAAATGGGGGAGAGAGGAGTTGGTAGGGCTTCCTTTTGCAAATGGGATTTTTGTTTAGGCATTGTGGTTTTTTGAGGTGGCTTATCTCTAGGTATGTTTAGAGTGCTTTTAAGGACCATGCAATGCCAGCAATGGATCAATAGATCTCATACTTTTTCCTTTTTTTTTTTTTTTTTTTGAGACAGGGTCTCGCTGTTACCCGGGCTGGAGTGCAGTGGCGTGATCTTGGCTCACTGCAACCTCTGCCTCCTGAGTTCAAGTGATTCTTGTGCCTCAGCCTCTCAAGTAGCTGGGATTATAAAACACCTGGCTAAGTTGTGTATTTTTAGTAGAGATGGGGGTTTCACCATGTTGGCCAGGTTGGTCTTGAATTCCCAAACTCAGGTGATCTGCCCACCTTGACCTCCCAAAGTGCTGGGATTAAAGGTGTAAACCACCATGGCTAGCTGAGACTTTTTCCTTTTTGTTTGTTTATTTTTTTTGTGATGGAATCTTGCTCTGTTGCCCAGGCTGGAGTGCAGTGGTGCCGTCTCGGCTCACTGCAGCCTCTGCTCCCTGGGTTCAAGCAATTCTCCTGTCTCAGCCTTCCGAGAAGCTGGGACTACAGGTCTGCCACCATGCCCAGCTAATTTTTTGTATTTTTAGTAGAAATGGGGCTTCACCACATTGGGCAGGCTGGTCTCGAACTCCTGACCTTGTGATCCAGCCACCTCAGCCCCCCAAAGTGCTGGGATTATAGGCGTGAGCCACTGCTCTTGGCTGACTTTTTCCTTTTTACAGTAAAAGAGTACGTGTTTGAGCTTTTTAAAAAATATAAGCAGTTTTTAAAATATAAGCAAATAACTGTCCTAGTTATGATTTTACTTTGTGTTTCTGGTTTATCTTAGCTAAGTTACTTTATTTCTTTGGCTTATTTGCTTTATTAAAGGCTTGGAGCAACATAGAAGGAAGGTAAATTTAGGATGTCATAGCCAGTCATTAATACAGCTTTGGCATAATGTGATTGCATAAATGATTTTATTTTACATGAAATAAAATGCCCAATGGCAGCTCATGTGTCATGGTGCTGAAATTTTTATTTAAAAAATTTTCAGACATGAAGAGGAGCATCGGCGGCGTGAGGAAGAAATGATCCGACACAGAGAGCAGGAGGAACTGAGGCGACAGCAAGAGGGCTTTAAGCCAAACTACATGGAAAATGTAAGTAAACTACTAGTTAACTAAAATGATTTTGTATTTTTAGGTTTATGATGTATATTTAGAATTCTTCAGATTTTGGTTTATACAGTAGTCTATTTTCTAATCTTTCTAAATTTATCATGTTTGATAAATTAGTGATTTTCTTAACCTCTTATGGGTGGTAAAGTAAAATTAGTTTCTGAAGATAATATTTATGTTTTGTGAAATGGATGTTATATTTGTTCTATTATTTTAGTTGATCTTTAAAAATATATACTATTAAATTAGGAATCTTGACATATACATAATTTCCACTTGAGTGATTGTCACCATATATTATTATCAAAACATCTTTATTTTGGAAGATTTCAGACATGTACAAAAGGATTCTAGTGTGTGCTTATCATCCAGCCATAACACTTTTCATCTTTAAGTATAACCACTTTATTTCACAATTTATTTTATTTGAAATACCTGACTTCATATAATTTTATTATTTTCAGTTTGTATCTCTAGAAGATGAGGACTCCTTTTAAATATCTTTATTATATCTTAAAAATGGTCAGTTTTTTCATTTTAATTAATGAAAGCCCAGATTTGCACAGGTCTTAAATTTTTTTTTTTTTTTTTTTTTACATTTGGTTTCTTTGAATTGGTTAATATATCCAGGCTCTTTTAGTCTATAGGTTTCCTCTTCTTGTCTTTAATTTTTTACTTAACAGTTTTCTTCTCTGTTTTTTCTTTTTTGAGACAGAGTCATGCTCTGTCATGCAGGCTGAAGTGCAGTGGCGTGATCTTGGCTCACTGCAACCTCTGCCTCCCAGGTTTAAGCAATTCTCCTGTCTCAGCCTCCTGAGTAGCTGGGATTACAGGTCCCCGCCACAATGCCCTGCTAATTGCTGTATTTTTAGTAGAGATGGGGTTTCACCATGTTGACCAAGCTGATCTCAAACTCCTGACCTCAAGTGATCCACTCGCCTCAGCCTCCCAAAGTGCTTGGATTATAGGCATGAGCCACCATGCGTGGTCCATTTAAGCAAAAAAAAAAAAAAAGAAACCTAAAATGATATCTGTGTCCTGGATTTTGCTGATTACATTCTTGCAGTGATGTTTAACATGTTTCTCTATACCTGAATTTCCTGCAGACTGGCACTAGCTCAGAAGACTTGACCTGATCCAGGTTTTTACTTTGGGTGTAGGATGGCGGGGCACACAAGGCTAGTTCAAATGTTAACATTTATTTTATTTTTTTCTGTTTTGAGACTTGAGTCTTGCTCTGTCACCAGGCAGGAGTGCAGTGGCGCAATCCTGGCTCACTGCAGCCTCAGCCTCCTGGGTTCAAGTGATTCTCCTGCCTCAGTTTCCCAAGTGGCTGGGACTATAGGTGTGTACCACTATGCCTAGCTAATTTTTGTATTTTTAGTAGAGATGGGTGTTCACCATGTTGGTCAGGATGGTCTTGGTATCTTGACCTGATGATCTGCCTGCCTCAGCCTCCCAAAGTGCTGGGATTACAGGCGTGAACCACCGTGTCCAGCTTAAAATTTATTTATTTTATTTGTTTGAGAGAGTCTCGCTCTGTCATCCAGGCTGGAGTGCAGTGGTGCAATCTTGGCTCACTGCAACCCTGGGTTCAAGTGATTCTTCTGCCTCAGCCTCCTGAGTAGCTGGGATTATAGATATGCACCACTATGCCTGTCTAATTTTTGTATTTTTAGTAGAGATGGGGTTTCACCATGTTGCCCAGGCTGGCATTGAACTCCTGCCTCCCAAAGTGCTGGGATTACATGACAGCAGACAGTTTTAACTTTACTTTCCTGTCTTAAATATTTGGAAACATTTTTATAATTTAAAATTGAATTACTAAAATTTTTTTCTTTAAAACATTTTTGCGTTTAAAATTTATTTTAATGGTGGGCAAAATGATACAAATATCTAATGAACTTTGAGAAAAAATGAATTAGAAATTTAAACATACTAATTGAGTTTATCGATGTTTCTTTTTTCTTTTTCTTTTTTTTTTTTTTTGAGACAGTTTCGCTCTTGTTGTCCAGGTTGGAGTGCAATGGCATGATCTCCACTCATTGCAACCTCTGCCTCCTGGGTTCAAGCAATTTTCCTACCTCAGCCTCCCGAGTAGCTGGGATTACAGGTGTCCGCCACCACACCCAGCTAATTTTGTATTTTTAGTAGAGATGGGATTTCAGTATGTTTGCCAGGCTGGTCTTGAACTCCTGACCTTGTGATCTACCCACTTTTGTCTCCCAAAGTGCTGGGATTACAGGCATGAGCCACTGTGCCTAGCCGACATTTCTAAAATAGATCATCTGTTGTTTCACAAGATTATGCTCATAGAAAAGGATTTGTGACAATATACCTTCTTTTCTAGTAGTTTCTTAAAGTGTGTATTGCATACTTGAAGCATCATGATAAAATTAATTTGGCTAGAGTGTAAGTTGACAAGCTATAGTCTGGGACCATTGCCAGTTTTTTTATTACTCCATCACAGATATATTGATGGTATTTATGTTTTTAAAGGGTTATTGCAAAAAAAGAAGAATATTAGAAATGATTGTGACCCACAACAGCTCAAAATATTTGCTTTCTGACGTTTTTATAGAGTCTGTGGAAACCTGGGCTGAAATATTTGTGATTTTTTTTTTTTTTTTTTTAATTTTAAAATTAGTATTTATGGTAGGTAGACCACAAGTTACTATGCTTTTAACCTTTGGATTATCCATATTTTGAATAGTATATAAATAAGGTATGATAATTGTATAACAATGACTAGTGTTAGCTTTTTTTGTGATTAGAAATTTTATGAATTGGCACAAGATTTTTATTACTTTGGTGTCAGTTTTATTTGGTTCCAAGCTTCACAATGCTTCTTGTTACTATAAACTTATCAAGCACTAAAAGCAATATGAATGAAAGCTCTACCTGTCTCAAATATTTTGTGTTAATAGAAATATATTAATAGAAAAACATTATGTTAAGAATGCATTGAGGCCTTTCTATCAGTTATTCTTCATTTACTTTGAAAACTGTCTTTGGAGAAAATTGTTAAACAATTTTAATGCTGTGTGTGTATGTGTATTTTTTTTTTAAGCTTTGCAATTAGGCCCTCTTATGTGCTTTCTCTTATTTCACTGTTCAGTTTAAAGGGAGGAATCAAATGGTAAGTGTTCAGCTTGTCCAAGTAATGAGTAAAGTTTATTTTCTTCGTTAGTTTTAAGATGCTACCTCTCCCTTCTTATCTTCCTAAGAGAAATATTCCAACACAACTAAGAGTTATGGGGCTTTTAAGTATAAAGTAAATATTGATTTATGTATTTCACATTTTAAATAGTAATTTCACATAACAAAGAATGAGGGAAAACACTTGTCATATCTGTTCATGTTTTTCTTTGTCATCCTTCAAGTTGATCGTAATTTTATGACACATGAGAATATATTTTTAAGAGTTTCAAGGGTATAAGCTAGTACTTCATCAATATCATTTTCCTTAGACAAACTTTTTGATAATTGCTGTTGTAACTATAAATTAAAGAATATTTTTCACTCATGTAGGGTAACATTCAACTGCCTTAAGAATGTATACATTTTTATAATATGTCTTAATTGCATTAAGGTTTATCTAAGTGGAAATTTTCTACATAGCATGACTTTTGGACACATTAAAAGCTGTTATTCTGGAAGCAACAAGCATTTTATGAGATTGTTTTATAACTGTCTTGTGATTGTTTTCATATTAGGTTACTCCACCAACTGTAGATTAAGTAGTGTAAACGCTTAAGTGCTACAATGTACCAGTCTTTTTTTTTTTTTTGTGGGAAAAATTTGCATTGGAGTATATGATAGATATTAGTTTTAGTATTTTGTTGATGCAGTTTCTTGGAGTAAACATTGCTTCTTGGGAAAATGTTAATGCCATAAAAATATCCAAACATCCATCCTATTTTATTTAGCTTTAGTTATTGTATCATGTAGTTATGAAATACTTGGGTTAGGAAAATTGGGGTGATGTTTATTTAAATTATATGTTACTTAATTTTAAAATCTGAGAAGCTTTGTTTTCTTGTATGGTACATATTAATGTTTGCTTTTTCTTTTCTTTTTTTAATTTTTTGAGATGGAGTCTCGCTTTGTTGCCGGGCTGGAGCACAGTGATGCGCTCTGGGCTCACTGCAACCTCCGCCTCCTGGGTTCAAGTGATTCTCCTACCTCAGCCTCCTGAGTAGCTGGGACTACAGTGGCGTGCCCCCATGCCCAGCTAATTTTTGTATTTTTAGCAGAGATGGGGTTTCATCATATTGGCCAGGATGATCTTCATCTCTTGACCTCATGATTTGCCCATCTCTGCCTCCCAAAGTGCTGGGATTATAGGCATGAGCTACTCTTTGCTTTTTCAATAAAGAAAATAATAATTCTTCACACCCTTTTCAGATTTTGCTCATTTAACTAAATACATACCTGACTTGATATTAAAGCTTATTTTGGTCCCATTTCAGTAGTTGGGAATAGGCCTGGATACTTCAACACAGTTTATTCAACACACATAATAAACTTGAAAATAAAGGTATATTACATGCTAAGGCAACAGTTTGAATCAGTTGTATTTCTTTACTTGTCAGAGGTGTTCCATTGTAGCATCCGAGGGACTGTGAGGCCAGAACGATTAAGGGTATGTTGGCAGAGGCTAACAGTTTAGTGCCTCTTCCAATGACAGTGTAATAATTTTTTTTTTCTTTTAGAGATGGGGTCTTGATATGTTGCCCAGCTTGGGCTCAAGCAATTCTCCTCCTCATCCTCCTGAGTAGCTGGGACAACAAGCACATTCCACTGTGCCCAGCAGAACAGTGTTTTTTCAAAGGTGCATAATAAACACTCAAGGAGCTTTTAAAAAATGTGGGTTCCTAGATCATACTACTAGGAATTGATTTGTTTTATGATCCAGGTAGATTGTAATACATTGATATTTGATAACATTTTTTGCTAAATCCAGTAGTTTTCAACCTTGCAGTGTATTTGTGGAACTTAAGGAAAAATTTCTGAGATTCAGTCCAACAAATATTTTGATTCAGTATGTCTAGGTTGGTACCAGGGGATCTACATTAAAAAAAAATCTCTATACCTCTTTTATTTCTTTTTGTCAGCAAAGATTCAAAACTACTGACCACGTATTGAAATGAGAGTACAGGTAGTTGAATTTTTCATGGGTCCTGTGAGTGTTAGTGGAAGGCATACTTGATGTGGTTAAACATGGTGTAAGATTAATATAGAACACTGTTTGTTTATTTATTGATGGTGTCTTGCTGTGTTGCCCAGGCTGGAGTGCAGTGGTTGTTGTCAAGTGCGATCATAGCACACTACAACCTCAAACTCCTGGGCTTAAATGAATCTTCCTGCCTCAGCCTCCCAAGTAGCTGGGACAGTAGGCATGCCACTGCACCCTCTTTATTTCTTTTTTTCTTTCTTTTGATTGATTATGTTACCCAGGCTGGTCTTGACCTCCTGAAGCTATATCCTCCCATCTCAGCCTCCCGAATAGTGGTACTGTAGTTGCCTACCACTACATGTGGTTACGTCTTTATCTTTAGAACACGGTTTAAACAAGACAACATTCTATATGAATAGTATCCTGCACAATTTGGGTGTGGCAACCTTGATTTGGGCTTTCAGACTGTATGTGCAGGACGTATTATCTCGAACTATGCATTAATTTTTCATGCATAGTTCTAATAATTTTAATTGTCTCATCCATCTAGAATAGACCAGGCTCAGTTCACATCATTCCTATTTTTGTAAATAAGATTTTACTATAATGCAGCACTTTTTTTGTTGGTTTGTTTTGTTTATGGCTTCTTTGCCCTGCAAAAACTGATCTGAGTAGTTGTGACACAACTATATGGGACTATATTAAGACTATATGGCCTGCCAAGTCTAAAAAATGTTTACATCATGCCCTTTACCTGAAATGTTTGCTGACCTCTGATTTAGAGCCAATCTGAGAGTTGGAGGGAATCTATAAAAAGTGGCTCATGTTAACCAAATTCATAGAGCTTGTGAAGAATAATGCAAATCTATTAATTTATATATTCTTTTCCAGTGTTTTTAGAAGGCTCACTGAGCACAGCATCTCATATACCAGATCCAAGTTTCCTGAGGAATCCAAATTAGTGTCCAGAAGGTTGATTGGTAGTCATGGTTATAAATCAGAGCAAAAGTCATGGGAAGAAATGGTAAAGTGTCACTGCCCTGCAGCTGATACCTGGGATTTAAAAATCTTTTCAGTTCTAGTCAGTAGAGATATAAAGCACTGTTCTTTCAAATGTTAACCCGTCTTGATCAGTATTGTTGAATTTGGCCTGTTATTTAACCAGTCAGCCTCTTTTCCTGCCTCCTGCATGGGCATTTTATTGTTTTTGTTTGTTCGTTTATCAGTCTCTTGATTTATTTGTAACCTAACTTTCCCTGATGTGCCATGTGTCAAACCCAAAAACAGAAACTGTAGCCAGTAAAAAATACTAGAGAAGTTTTTCTGAATGTGTAGAGCACCATTATTAAAAAAAAAAAAAAAAAAAAAATTCCGTTAATTCATGCTGTCAGAGAAGAATCATCCCATTGTTATTTACTAATGAATAGGTACAAATTTATTTTCTGAAATGGTTTTTGAAAATTCCAGAGCAAGAGTTACAGTTTTGTGGTTTCCACATGGCCATCCCCCTTTTTCTACATCTTTAAAAGCTCTAATAAGTAATTTGTGTTGCTTTTTAGAAGATTCATTTTTTTAAGTTTAAACTCCTGAAGCATTCTAACAAAAGACATATTTTACAACGGATTTTTATGGCCTATTCATTAACTTACAGAAATAACTAAATTATTTGTTGAAGGATTTGGTGTCAGATTTAAGCATGACCTGCTGGGCTGGTAGGTTTATTTCTGGTATAAAGATGGCCCAGTCCCAGTGGTTTGGACATGTTGGTGAAAATCAAAATGGATCACAGCTATTGCAGTGGTCTCATGTGTAGCGTTCTAGTTGTGACTAGTTTGGGTTGTTAATGTTTTTACTTATTAAAATAATTTATTATAAGCCAAGGATTTTTCTCAGTATTTGACATGGTACATAATTGTAACTTAGACTTTTGTGAGCAAATAAAAACAAAAAGTTATGTAAGTTTATAATGTTTACACATATTCTTGGAAGTGATTTGTAGGATTTTGCTGATTTGGGATATTTGGGTTGAAGGTATGTGTCAGTTTTAACCAGGTGTTGAATTATTTCATCAGTCCTCAAAAGGATTATTTAATAGTTTTAATAATATCTAATCGTGTTTGGGAAACTGTATCTTTTTTTATCTAAACTGGGACAAATGGACATGGATTCTCTTAAAATACTTACTATAACAGGCATAAAATGGGCTTTCTTAGGTGAACCAGGATATATGGTTGGCCTAATCATATGCTATGCTTATGAGTATTGGTTTTCTTTTCTCTATTTTATCATTCCTATTTGTAAATCTTTTCTGAATGACTACTTGGAAATGATTACTGAATCTCTTACACTGTATGCATAGTTTGTCAGAGGACACTTAATTTTATTGATTAACTTTTTTTGGTCTTACCTTCCATTAGAGTTTCAGAGAGGTTCATAATCCAGAAAAATTACCATGTCTTCCTTTTTCCTTTTGGAGACTATCTGTTCAGACTCAGCTCATGTGTTTCTTCTGATTCCTCACCCCAACTGTGATCGTTTTCATTAAAAAAAATTGAAAAGAAAAATTTTTTTAAAGACGGAGTCTCGCTCTGTTGCCCAGACTGTAGTGCAGTGGTGTGATCTCAACTCACTGCAACCTCCGCCTCCTGGGTTCAAGCAATTCTCATGCCTCAGCCTCCCAAGTAGCTGAGATTACAGGTGCGAGCCAGCACACCCAACTAATTTTTGTATTTTTAGTAGAGACGGGATTTCACCATGTTGGCCAGGCTGGTCTTGAACTCCTGACCTCAAGTGATCCACCTGCCTTGGCCTCTCAAAGTTCTGGCATTATAGGCATGAGCCACTGTGCATGGCCAGAATTTTTTTTTTTTTTCCTGGGATGGAGTTTTACTCTTGTCACTCAGGGTGGAGTACAATGGTGCGTTCTCAGCTCACTGCAACCACCGCCTCCCAGGTTCAAGTGATTCTCTTGCCTCAGCCTCCCAGATAGCTGGGATTACAGGAGCCCGCCACCACGCCTAGCTAATTTTTGTATTTTTAGTAGAGACAGGGTTTTACCATGTCGGCCAGGCTGGTCTCAAACTGCTTTCCTCAGGTGATCCACCTGCCTCGGCTTCCCAAAGTGCTGAGATAACAGGCATGAGCCACTGCACCTAGCTGAAAATTTTTTTAAGACAGGCTCTCGGTGTGTCACACAGCCTGGAGTACAGTGGCATGATCATAGCTCCCTGTGACCTTGAACTCCTGGCCTCAAGTGATTCTCTTGTCTCAGCCTCCCATGTATTTGGGACTACAGGTGTGTGACACCAGCCCCTCCTAAAGAAAAATATTCTTTTGCAGAGATGGTGTCTCTCTGTGTTCCCAAGGCTAGTCTCAAACTCTTGGGCTAAAAGCAGTCCTCCTGCCCCTGCCTTCCAAAGTGCTGGGATTACAGGTGTGAGCTACTGCACCTGGTCCTTTCTATGTTTAATATAATTTATTCTTAATACTTACCAAGTTGTATTCTAATTTTTTTCCTGAACTTTGTTGTCTACTCACTGTGTTCTCTGAATTAATTTTGAGGTCAAGAATTTTATGTTTATCATGTTATAGTTACTTAGATGTAAGCTGAGAGAATTAACTAGCTGTTTGATGACTTGTTTTTCAAATACCAGTGCAGCTCAGTTACGGTTTTCAGTCTGTATAGATCACCAAACCTTGACATTTATTGAATATTAATGCCTCAGATATTAAACCTCTGGTACTTCGGAAAATACAGGTAGCATTGAGGTATGCCTCAGATATTAAACATTTGGTACTTCGGAAAATTCAGGGAGCATTGAGGTACAACTGCTGTTATATTTTTATAGACTTCATATGTGATTACATAATGAAGAGTAATTTTTAAAAGCAGCCAAATAAACAATTTTTTTTGTGCTTGGTTTTCAATACACCTAACTTTTTACTTCAGAGTATTAGACTTACAGGAAGACTGGGAGGTTTCCATTTAGGAAGAAAAATTTTTTCACTGTTTCCTGTATTCAAAACATGGTGCTGAGCACTGTAGAGGATACGGAGAATGTTGGACGATTTTAGGTTCTGAGTACTTAGAGTACTAATGTTAAAAGAAACAGCTCAAACATTCTGGGAGTTTAGAAAATGAAATTCTCTACTGAGGATGTTCAGCTTGTCATTAAATAGTCTTGGCACTATTGTGGGGTACTTTTGTGTGTATATGTGTGTGTGTGTGTGTGTGTGTGTGTGTGCGCGCGCGCGTGTGTTCATAAAATGATGTGATTTGTTTATTATTCCTGCTGTGTTGTAGGTATACCTCATGTCTTTTCATTTGAAATGGTAAGTTCTTCTAATAATTTTTGGTTCAGAATGGTAAGATTTTTTTTGCTAATGTTAACCTTTTTTTGAGCAATTGGAGAAGAGGAGAGTCCAGACCAGCAAATAGACGTGATTAACTAATATAAACATATCTTGTGCATTGTCTAATATGCAATACAAGTAATAATTTTAATCATTTAATAGTTTGAATTAATAACAAGATCCTAGGAAGGCATAAAAATCGAACTTGTTACTTCTGCTTTGCGACTTGTTTAACGTATTTGGAGCCACCTTACCAGTGCTTGTTCTACATAGTGACAGTAAAGTATATTTTAGGCTAGTCAGTATCTAAGATCGTCTGTACTTCATATTGAGGATAGTATCAAATGTTAGAACTTTGTACTAAAACTAAAAAGTGATAATGTCTGTCTATGTTCAGCATTAAGTAACTACTAATGAGAGGTAGGCTATAGGAACTTGGGTTTGTAAGCATCTTCTGATGAGATGCAGTTATTTGAGTTAGATTGATAATTATAATCACAAACTTTCAAAGGCTTTTACAAATTTCAAGTAACTGAAAGTTTTATGGGTAAGTTTGCTTCTTTTCTTAATGTTATCTTAGACTATATTGTGCACTATGTATCAAACCCTGGCTTTTCTGGTTGTAAGTTTACCATAGTTTTCTTTTTTCTTTTTTTTTTTCCAGCACAAGCGACACAGAACCATAGTTTTCTTAAATCTTCATTTGGTTTATTATTGTTTTTCCTACATTTGATTTTAACTAATTGATATTATTGTTACAGTAGTTTGTTTTATAATTGCAAATTTTAAATAACTTTGATTTTTATTTTGGTATCACTTAAATGTTTAAAAAATGACTGTGTATTTGAATCTGTTGCTTTGAGCTAGCTACTTAGAAGAAAATATGTATTTATCACAATTTCAACGCCCCTGGTAAATTAAGATGACTTAGCTAATGCCTAGTATCACAAACAGAAATGGGTATTCTCCTGTATAAAATATGTACCTAACTCATCATGCATTGGCTTTCTATTCCTTGTTTTCGTCTTTTCTGCTTTTTTTCTGTCGATGGGACCAATTTGGAATTGCTGCTTGCGCAGCTTATATTTGTTTGTTTTGTTTCATCTTTCATACCTTGACCTGGCCAGTTGTGATAGTTTTACTTTGGTAAGGAAATGCATTGGATAAGAAAGAGGTTATGGATCAAGAAATGCAGACCAGTCACCGGTATGTGAGTTTTGGTAAGATTTTATTGCTGGCATTGTTTGTCTTACAGTTGATATCCTTGCTCCTTTTTTTTTTTTTTTTTTTTTTTTAGGACTTCTGGGTAAAATAACTAAATTTGAAGAATAATTAAATACTAGTAATCAATTTTAGGTTTTAAAAGCACCTCTTTAGAGTGAGTTTACAATGACAGTTGAAAATGATAATCTTAAAAATGCCCTCAGGTGTATGCATTATAAATACAGTTCTTAGGAGCAGTGGTGTGCGCCTGTAGTCCCAGCTACTTAGGAGGCTGAGGTGGGAAGATCAGTCGAGTTCAGTAATTCGAGGCCAGCTTCGGCAACATAGCAAGAGGTCCATCTCTTAAAAGAAAATCTCAGCTGAATAGAAGCTTCCTTAACAATTATTTTATGTAAAATACATATTTCCTTCTGTGATATATGCTAGATTGTGTTTACGTTTAATTGATCTTTGGTTAGAGAGCCACCCTATGTATTAAAAAACAGCCATTGATTTTGATACACATTCAGTTGAATTTGACAGTAATATCAGAGTAATTTATTTACTCAATTACCTGAACCACGCTTTTAAAATACACTGTTGAATGTATTTGTTTTAAGAGGCAGATGTCAAGTAATGAACACAGTAAATTCCCCTACTTTTATTTGTCACTGCCTCTATTTCTAATTTAGTATTTAACAAGTAACAACTACTTTTGTTTCATGACTAAACCTTGCAGTATAAATTAAAATGTAATTAGCTGGGTGTAGTGGCATGATTTTAGTCCTAGCTATGTGGGAGCCTGAGGCAGGAGGCTCAGTTGAGCCCAGTGAGTATAAGTCTAACCTTGGCAGCAGAGTGAGACTATATCTTTTTTTTTTTTTTTTTTTTTTTTTTTTGAGACAGTGTCAGACTCTGTCTCCCAGGTTGGAATATGGTGGCTCCATCTTGGTAGAGGCATCGCAACCTCTGCCGCCCTGGTTCAGGCAATTCTCCTGTCTCAGCCTTCCAAGTAGCAGGGATTACAGACTCCTGCCAGTGTGCCCAGTTAGTTTTCGTATTTTTATTTTTCACTATCTTGGCCAGGCTGGTCTGGAACTCCTGACCTCGTGATCTACCCACCTTAGCCTCAAAGTGCCGGGATTACAGGTGTGAGCCACTGTGCCCGGCCTTTTTTTTGTTTGTTTGTTTTTAATGTAATTGATTATTCAAAAGGATTCATTTTAAAGTTTCAATATTTTAGTAGTCTTTTTCAAAGGAACTTTAGATTCATAGCAAGATTGTGTGGAAGGTACAGAGATTTCCCATATATCCTGTGTCATATACATACACCTTCTCCCACTATCAAAATGTTTTACCAGAATGATGAAACCAGTTGCTGAAGCTATGTTGACACGTTCTTATCAACCAAAGTCTATGGTTTACCTTTAGATTTGCTCTGGGTGTACATTCTGAGGGTTTTGACAAATCTATGACATGAACCTACCATTACAGGATCATACAGAGTATTTTCACCCCCTTAAAAGCTTCTGTGCTCTGCTTCTTTATCCCTTCCTCCTAACCCTTGGCAACCACTGAACCTTCTATTGTCTCCATAGTTTAGCCTTTTCTAGAATGTCATGTAGTTGGAATCATACAGTATGTAGTCTCTTCAAATTGGCTTCTAGTCACCTAACAATATGTGTTTAAGTTTCCTCTATGTCTTTTCATGGATTGATAGCTTATTTCTTTTTAGCCCTGAATAATACTTTGTCTGGTTGTACCACAGTTCATCCATTCACCTACTAAAGAACATCTTGGTTGCTTCCAGGTTTTAGCAATTATGAATCAAGCTGCTATAAACATTCATGTGTAGGTTTTTGCGTAGACATAAGTTTACGCCTCCTTTGGATAAAAAGCAAAGAGTGATATTGCTGTATCAGTTGGTAAGAGTATGTTTAATTTTATCAGAAATGACCAAAATGGTTACACCCATTTGTATTCCCTTCAGCAATAAGTTAAAGTTCTTGTTGCGTCACATCTTTGCCAGCATTTGTTGTTGTCAGTGTTCAGATTGTCACCATTCTAATAGGTTTTGTAGTGCTATCTCATTTTAATTTGCAGTTCCGTCAATGCAATTATAATTCTATCAATGACATACAATGTGAAGTTTCATTTTAATAATCATGTAGCTGAGGAATATTTTCCCAGATATTCATGGGTGAAGATATTTAGGAATGCATGTATTAAGGGGAGAAAACCCGCCTTTGGGTATGTGTATGTATGTATAAATATATACATACATACATAGAGTCTTATTTTTTAAAACTATTTACCCCCTCCTTAACTAGCAGCAAATAATACAGTGTATTGGAAATTATTGTTTTTAATTGCCTGAATTTAAATGTTAAGTTTTCCAAGCATTCACTGTTGGTTAGGTTGGAAAGTTTACATGCTATTGAGTTGTATCAATAGGAATGTGTATTTTTTTCCTCTTCAGTTTAAAACTTAAAAAACTTTTTTTGGAGCGAGGTCTGATTCTGTCACTCAGGCTGGAGCACAGGTGGCACAATCATAGGTCACCATAACTTTGAATTCCTGACCTCAAGGGAACATCTTGCCTTGATCCCCCAAAGCCCTGAGATTACACCATGCCTGACCCTTTTTTACCTTTTTTTTTTTTTTTAAAAAGCGGAGTCTCCCTCTGTTGCCCAGGCTGGAGTGCAGTGGCACGATCTCGGCTCACTGCAACCTCTGCCTCCTGAGTTCAAGTGATTTTCCTGCCTCAGCCTTCTGAGTAGCTGGAATTATAGGTGTGCACTGCCACAGCTGGCTACCTTTTTTTTTTTTTTTTTGAGATGGAGTTTCACTATGTTGCCCAGGCTGGAGTGCAGTGGTGCAATCTCAGCTCATTGCAGTCTCTTCCTCCTGTGTTCAAGCTATTCTCCTGCCTCAGCCTTCCGAGTAGCTAGGGCTACAGGCACCCGCCACCAGGCCCAACAAATTTTTTGTGTTTTTAATAGAGATGGCGTTTCAGCGTGTTGACCAGGCTGGTCTTGAACTCCTGACCTCAGATGATCTCCCCGTCTTGGCCTCCCAAAATGCTGGGATTATTGAGCCATGGCGCCCAGCTTTATTCTACTGCCTTAGCCTCCCGAGTAGCTGGGATTACAGGCATGCGTTACCACACCTGGCTAATTTTTTGTATTTTTTTGTTTGTTTGTTTGTTTTGAGACGGAGTTTCGCTCTTGTTACCCAGGCTGGAGTGCAATGGCGCGGTTTCAGCTCACCGCAACCTCTGCCTCCTGGGTTCAGGCAATTCTCCTGCCTCAGCCTCCTGAGTAGCTGGGATTACAGGCATGCGCCACCATGCCCAGTTAATTTTTTTTTTTTGTATTTTTAGTAGAGACGGGGTTTCACCATGTTGACCAGGATGGTCTCGATCTCTTGACCTCGTGATCTACCTGCCTCGGCCTCCCAAAGTGCTGGGATTACAGGCATGAGTTACTGTGCTTGGCTTTACTTTTTTTGTATTTTTAGTAGAGATGGGGTTTCACCATGTTGGCCAGGCCAGTCTTGAAATTCTGACTTCAAGTGATCAGCCCACCTGAGCCTCCCAAAGTGCTGGGATTACAGGTGTGAGCTACCACGTCTGACCCAGTTTACTTTTATTAGAGAAGATTAATTTGTTTTTATACACCCTTCACTATCTTAATACTTTCTTCATGAGTTACTACTTTCTTGGCAAAGAGGCCTAATCTCTTGAGGTTTTTAAAAATACCTATGAATATTTTATGTAATTGATTTTTGCTTCATTCTTTGTGTCTACAGTTTGTTAGCTAATATTTCTGGTTACTAACAGTTTTAATCTTTCTCGTGAAAGTTTAACTGGTTATTACTACCTTATTGTTCTTCTATGTAAACTTCTCTAGTGAAAGAAAACAGAATGTAGTTTGATCACACTGAAATGTTTTCAATTGCTAAATGTAATTTTTTTCTAGGGAACTTATTTTTAGGAATATTTAAATATTCCTAATTGATTAAAAAGACTGAATCCTGTTATTTGTCAGAACTTACTGTATTTTTCTCTAAAATTACATATTTTTTAGTGGACTTAAATGTTCTACATTATTTTAGCATTTTCTTTTTTTTGAGACACAGAACCTAAATAGCATGTGGTGATTCCTAGACAATTCTTAAAGCTTCTTTTGAGCTAAACATGAGAGGTCTTTATCAATAAAGAATTTTGACTGTGACCTGGAAAAGAATATTGTTTGTGGCCATTAAGATTGCATTCACTCAAACAAGACTTTGTACTGATAAAGTGTTAGATGAATACCTCTTTTGATTGATCATTAAATGTTGTTCCAGTTGACACAGTTAAAGCAGTTTTTACCTAGTTGGTTTATGTGGCCATACTACACTTTAGCTTTACCTGAGTACTGTGTAAGTCATTCGTTTAAATTAGGTTATTGATCACAGACACACACACACACACACACACACATACACACAAATAAATAAAAATAAAAATACAGGTTGAGTATCTCTTACCTAAAATGCTTGGGACTAGAAGTATATTGGTATTTTTGGAATGTTTGCATATGGGTAATGAGATACCTTGGGGATGGGACTCAGATCCAAATATGAAATTCACTTATGTTTCATGTATGTCTTATACACATAGCCTGAGGTAACTTCGTAGAATTTAAAAAAAAATTTTTTTAAAGAGGGTCTCACTGTGTTGCACAGGCTTATCTTGAATTCCTGGGCTCAAGCAGCTCTTGCATCTCAGCTTCCTAGAGTGCTGGGGTTATAGGCATGAACCACCATGCCTGACTCAGTAGAATATTTTAAATAATAATTTTGTGTGTGAAAGTTTTGCCTAAATTTTGACTTAGACCCACTACATGAGGTCAGGTGTAGAATTTTCCACTTTGGGTATTGTGTTGATGTTCAAAAAGTTTTGGGTTTTGGAGTATTTGGGGTTTTGAAATTTTGGATGGTTATGCTCACCTTCTATCTTGATAGCCTAAATATTAAATATTAAAGGAGAAATATCCATGTTCTGCACAAAAAGTGTCATGTGCCAGTAGTGGCATGTTTACTAGGCTTTGGAAAATATTTGGTAGGTTGATTTACCTTACTTAGTGCAAGCTTTCTGTTTTTTATATTTTCATGAAAGAAATATTGACTGGACTTTAAAAATAGTACTTCTGAAACATTTTGGCTTCCATATTTCTTTAATTTTCCACATCATTGAGGGCTTCAAAGTGTGCTAAAGGATTGTATCAGTATTTACCGTAGTATAAACGAAAGTGAGTTTTAGAGAAAATGTTACAGAGTTAAGAGTTGCTTTCTTGTACATTTTTGCAAATGTTTTTAATGTTCACCTTCAGTGTAGTGGGAAGAATGGTATTGTTTTATGTTTTGTAAATTTGTTTTTCTCTATAAAAAATGGTTGACTTCCCACATTTGCTTTTGCATTCCATCTATTGCAGAAAGCTTTTTGATTAAAATGCATCAAAGAAAACCTGCCTTTATATGGAAAAGTGATAAGGGAGGAGTATGTTAATAACCTTTAAATATAATTGTGGATATTTTTTGATACTACTGTAAAACTTAAAAGTACTCTTACATAGAAATTAATTGGGCTGGCTGGGCATGGTGGGTTACACCTGTAATCCCAACACTTGGGGAGGCTGAGGAAGACGGATCGCTTGAGCTCAGGAGTTCAAGATCAGTCTGGGCAACATGGTGAAACCACATTTCTACAAAAAAACACAAAAATTATCTGGGAGTGTTGGTATGTGCCTATAGTCCCAGCTACTCTGGAGGCTGAAGCAGGAGGATTGCTTGAATCCAGGAGGCAGAGGCTGCAGGAGCTGAGATTATGCCATTTCACTCCAGCCTGGGCAACAGAGTGAGACTCTTGTCTCAAAAAAAAAAAAAAAAAAAAAAAGGGAAATCCACTGGGCTGCTTTGAATTTTGGATAGATCTTTTACCCATGCATGATTTTGTAGTGTCATGTACCAATCAGAAACTGATGCATTGACCTAAGCAGATTGTCCAAATGTTAATGTATTTATTCTACAAAATTAAAAGGTTACATTTCTTCATATTGATCTCATAGAAAATGCCTGCCAAATACTCAAGCCAATAATTATAGTGTCTCATGTAAAAATCTTGTTCCATGAAAAAAGTAGTTCATTCAGCATGCACCCCAATCATGAATGCTTATTCTTAAAATAACCATCCTACTTCAGAATGCGCAGAAGTGCTTTATGGACAAATCCTGTTTTATTGGGAAGGACATGAAAAAAAGCATGTACCCATGGAGAGAAATTTAATAAAATTAACTTTTACTGCTTCATTCAGGTATTCATAGTTTTAAACCACAGTTTGATGCATGTCACAAATGCAGTGGTTACTAGTAAAAATTGGGCACAAGTCCCTTGGATTGTGCTAAAGCACTGGGACTTTCCCAGCCATTACTTTTGCACCACTGAGTGTGTTAAATGTTGATACAGAGAAAAGCCTGATGATAATATTATAACTAACTATATCTTAGTGCTAGGAAAATACAAAATAGTATGATTGTGTACTTCCTGAGTCTTGGAGACTCTTAGTACTCCATAACCTACACGTTAAGAACTGCTGTAATGCCGGAATCCTGTTTTGACATGTGGTCCTGGGAATTAGTTGCTTCCTGTTTTGGTCATCTGTTAATTTAAGTACACTTGAATTACAAGCTTTTCAGGAATACATATGTATAATTCTTTTCATGGAAAGTCATACAGTCTTATAAATACTGCAAAGATAAGTTAAAAATCTCACCTTTTGTTAGGCTTTGACTGTTGGAATTCTTTTTTTTTTTTTTTACCGTATGGGACATGGAGATATATTGGAATTTTTGAAGAATGAAAGTATCTTGTGAATGTTAAAGGTTTTATGAACTCTGTTTTAGCAGAATCATATAGGCTAGCTCAGCCACTTACTATTCATATGACCTTGACTAAGTTATTCAACAGCTTTGTGCCTCAGTTTCATTATCTCTATAAATGAGATAACAGCAGACCTACTTCACAGGTTGAATCCATAACATAAAACGGAGTTTTCATCATAGCTTTATTTTAGCGCACTGCAGTCTTTTGAGAGTGTTGTTTACAAATAAAGTTGTTTTGGCTTAAACTACAACTCTTAATTTGTTGTAAAGTAATAAAGCATTATTTAAATTTGTAAAAATAACACATATAACGCCCTGGTTCTAACTTAAACTCCAATTTGAAATATTATTAAAAGTCATTGATGGGGGAAGTAAGGGTCTTGTGTCTTGCTTGTTGGGTGAGCACACAGTTGTGAATTTCTTCAAGTGGTTCTTACTAATATTTGATAGATTTATTGATAGTGAAAAATACTGTATTAATTTCATTTTACAAAGTCATCTTAATATAATCTCTACCTCTTTTGCATTTTACTGGATGTTTGTAGTGGTGGGTTTCTAGAAAGTAACAGCCTGAAGATATGACTAGGAAGCTGAAAACTTCTTTTGTTCCTTCTAAAATAGTTAAAAAATGATGTCATTGGGCCGGGCGCGGTGGCTCAAGCCTGTAATCCCAGCACTTTGGGAGGCCGAGGCGGGTGGATCACGAGGTCAAGAGATCGAGACCATCCTGGTCAACATGGTGAAACTCCGTCTCTACCAAAAATACAAAAAATTAGCTGGGCATGGTGGCGCGTGCCTGTAATCCCAGCTACTCAGGAGGCTGAGGCAGGAGAATTGCCTGAACCCAGGAGGTGGAGGTTGCGGTGAGCCGAGGTCGCGCCATTGCACTCCAGCCTGGGTAACAAGAGCGAAACTCCGTCTCAAAAAAAAAAAAAGATGTCATCAAATTATACTGTCTTAAGAGCAAAGCTGTATAAAATAGTATTTAGTAATCATCTTTAAGATACTGTCAACATTACTAAATACAAATATATATATATGTATTTAGTGAGAAACGCTGTAATATACCTCATGAATTGGTATTTTAATACAGTAATATGCTGTAGTAGCATGAATTATTCTAAGATGCTCGATTATCTCATTTAGAGAAAGGTGTTTTAGAACTTGTATTGATTTATAAAACACCACCAGAAGGGGAATATTTGTATTTAATAGTTGACTTAAAACCGTAGATATTTTCAGTACATTGATACATTTCCCATGAAATTCTCTTAATGACAATGGGTTTTTTGTGAATAATAAAGCTCATACTATTCTAGAAAGTTATTCTAGAGAGTGATACATAGAGCTGAAAATATAAAGAGACAATAAAGATTGTTTATGCCCCCTTTCCCTGCCGTGGAATCATAGACCAATAGTTAAGGTATTAGGGTATATATAAGGGGTATATGTATATATATTGAAATCTCAAGCAGCGAGATTGTAAATAATTACCCTGTATTAGTGGTTAGATATTGAACTCCTAATCTTTCATTGTGAAGACAAATTCAAAAGTAAAAGTATAAATTGAACTCCTGTGTTCCCCAAAAGTCATGATTATAAAATCCCTGTATTTTACTCAGTGATGCTGGTGTGTAACCAGCTTCTCAACAACAAAATATCTACTATATTTACTCGTTAACAGATACTTACCTAGATGCTATAGATACTATTTTTATAGCTAAAAGATTTTGGGTATGTTGAAGCATTCCTCACTTTGATCAGTAGGTTCTAAGAACTTAATCAGTAGCTTCTAAGTAGTGATAAACAAATGGCAATTTGATTTATCCAAAGGAGTGATGTTTTATTTTAAAATAATTTTTTAAATATAATACTTGATGAGTAGCCATTTTTACCTTACAGTCTAGCCTTTTTTTTTTTTTTTTTTTTTTTTTTTGAGATAGAGTTTCATTCTTGTCGCCCAGGCTCACTGCAACCTCTCCCTCCTGGGTTCAGGCAGTTCTCCTGCCTCAGCCTCCTGAGTAGCTAGGGTTACAGGCATGCGGCACTGTTGTCTGGCTAATATTTTTTTGTATTATTAGTAGAGACAGGGGTTTACCATGTTGGCCAGGGTGGTCTTAAACTCCTGACCTCAGGTGATCTGCCCACCTCCCAAAGTACTAGGGTTACAGGCATGAGCCACCAAGTCTGGCCTCAGTTTAGCTTTTTTTGCAGGTCAGTAATAATATCCGTTAATGGCCAAAAATTTTATGATGAGAAATTTATTTTTAGGAAAGTGAAAATATGGCTTTTAGGCTGGGCCTGATGGTTCACCCTTGTAATCCCAGCACTTTGTAAGGCTGAGGCAGGAGGATCGATTGAGCCCAGTAGTTAGAGACCAGTTTGGTCAACATAGAGAGACCTCATCTCTACCAAAAAATAATGAAACAATTCACCAGGCATGATGGTGCATGCTTATTGTCCCACCTATTTGGGAAGTTGAGGCAGGAAGATCACTTGAGCCCAGGAGTTCGAGGCTGCAGTGAGCTATGATGATGCCACGGCACTGCAACCAGGGTGACAGAGCAAAGATCTCTTAAGAAAAATTTTTTTAAAAGAAGCTTGTAGGAAGATTGGTATTTTAATGTTCTAATGTGAGAGAAAGCATTTTATCTCTTCATGATGGTGTCTTTGAGTATAACAGCTTTATTCATTGTACCCTAGCTTCATAAAGATTACCTTTGGGCATCTCTATTTTTTTTTTAAATTTTAAATAACTACAGTGCAAGAATGGACTGTGGTAGCCAGGGCATCTCTATTTTTTAAGTTAGGTGGTTTTTTAAAGGAGTCGTTTGTGACTTAATGGCAATTACGTTTCCATCATAGGCTTTTATTTTCTTTATTTCCAGCTTTATAGGTGCTTTTCAACAGTATTTTGTATTATAAAATGGAACTGTAAGTGAACATTTAGCTTTTAATAAGATAGGCTTTTCAAAAGTACAGTAATTATACTTTCTTTAAACATTGCTGCTTTTGTCTCATAATGGAATGTTTTTCATGATTGCTACATTTAACACAGTTTTCTGTTACTGGAAATGGTCATCAAGTCAAAGTGAAAATTGCAATTTTCATATGTTATCTTGAGTAATTTTACTTAGAGATTTCATGGAAGTTAATTCTATGTAACTATTGTTGGTAAATGAAGAGTTTTTAGGAAGCAGTTTCTGTAATGAAATTTCAAATGTTTTGAATATTTCTGTTCTATAATTAACTGTGTAATACTTTAATTCAGGTTTTCAAGTAAAATTACTGCTCAGTTAAAGCAACGCTGTGTCGAGCTTTCAATAATTGCTTGTATGGGCTATCTGTAGTCCCTTAATGGAATAATGCTTGAGCAGATGAATAAAAATACACAAATGAATTGTAACATTTAGACAATGAATGTTGTCTATAACTTTATATTTAGCAGAATTCCCTAAAGCTATTTGTGGTTATATGTTTGAATACATTTCAATAGGAACTTGGTAATGGTCATTTCTATTTTAAGACTTCAGCGACCTGCGAGGAAAAAATAATTGGCCCTGGTGGTTATTATTACTAGATTTTCTTTTGCTTGGAATCTAGGCATATGTCTTTCATCTATTGGAATAAACACATTGAAAGTAACCTGTGGTAGATTTTATATAATCTGATTCATTGGTAATCTAATCTTGCAGTGTAAACTGGGTGCTCTAAGTACTTATAGTGTATTAAGCCTGGGAGACTGAAGTTTCTTTTCAGTGTTCTTAAGTATGTGATGATGGAAATTTTTCAAAATTTTTAACGGAAAATGATGTCCCAATTCACTCTTTTTTTTTTAATTTTAGATGGGAAATGTAAAGTCATAAGATCAATAGGTTGACTGTGACAACTATGTTTACTTACAGAGAGAACAGGAAATGAGAATGGGTGATATGGGTCCCCGTGGAGCAATAAACATGGGAGGTAGGGATTTGAAGCAAAAGGCTTTTGTAACTTATTGTTGGGGGGACTGTATATGCTGTTTGTGGTATCTACATATCAGTAAGAAACTAAAATTATAAAACCAACATTTCTAAAGGTGAAATCTCTTACATCCATTAAACTGGAATACAATACAATTATATTAAAAATAAATGCCTGGGAAGAAAATTCTCATTTCGTTTTTGTTTTAAGGCTGAAAGATGTGTTATACATTCATAGGCTTAATGAAAGAAACATATAAACCAGGTGGAATACAGCTTGAAACTAGTTTAGTCATTGTATGGTGTAATACAGCTCTGTCTTTGTAGTTTTAAAATCAAATTTTGTGCTTTCTAATTGGCTTTGGTTCTTTTTTGAGGACCTCACTTTATTGCCCAGTTTGGAGTACAGTGGCGCAGTCTCTGCTCACTGAAACCTCGACTACTGGGCTCAAGTGATCCTCCCACCTCACCAAGTAGCTGGGACTGCAGGTGTGCACCACCACTCCTGGCTTATTTTTTGTATTTTTAGTAGAAATGGGATTTCACCATGTTGCCCAGGCTGCTCTCAAACTCCGGGACTCAAGCAATTTTCCTGCCTTAGCCTCCCAAAATGCTGATATTATGGGCGTGAGCCACCTCGTCTATCCTAATTGGCTTTTTTACCTTTGGAAATTGATAGTTTCTGAGTTGTGTTTTTAAGCTCTTAGAGAGTATTTTATACATTTCTACCTTAAACTAGCTTTTTGTATAACTTTAAAGCTGTTTTCCTTTAACGAATATTGAACTTTTTTTCTTTTAACCTGCAGTATTGTGCACAGAAGTGCACTCGCTGTTCAGAGACTATGACTTATCAAGGGCATTACATGTATGTCACCAATGCATGGTTTAGAGTTGGCAGAGTTTTTAAGGAAGTGCCTATATTAGCAGCTTTAGTATGGATTTACTTGTATAGCCAATTGCAAGGGAAATAATGCCAAGTAAATAACCTGAAGGAAAAACAAATGTGGCATATCGTAGGCCTTAATAAATTTGAAATCTGAAATGTCATACATTTAAAAGTTGGGTAAGGAATTAAATTTTGTTAAATTATTTGCCCCATAAAAAGCTGTCTCACATTGCATTGTTCCACAAAAGCTGTCATGAAGCAAAAATCTTTATATAACTTAAATGTACATATTGTTTTAAAGATTGCACTACCATGGCAAACAATGTACTTAATGTGCACATCCATTTACAAAATCAAGTATCTTCTTAGCATATATGGTCTATCAAATGAAACTTAAAACATGTCATGTGTGGAATGAACATTTTCCACGATCACCTTTTTTTCTTAAACTTTTCTTGCCAGTTTTTCAGTAAAACTAATCAGATAATATAGAGTCATATATTACTCTTCACTTTGTCACTTTTTACCAGCAAGTAGTTAGTGAATATCTCTGGTATACGCAGGAAGCAAGAAACATGGCCCTTGCCCATTAAGAACTTAATTGTGAAGTTACAGCAGTGGATACATGAAATAATGAACCAAGAGTGTCTACGTTCTAAATGAAGAAGCATAATTGAGTATATTAATGTCCAAGTGGTCCAATATTTATGTCTGTTTTTTAGAATAAATTCTGGGATGGTATTTAACATAATCTATGTAATTTCGAGGATTTTAAGAATAAGGTTATTATAGATTATAGGCAGTTTAAAAGGCCCTTGTCGTTATTAGAGTGACATTAACATCAGAGCTAAACTTTAAAATAGTATAAAACTTAAAACCGTTTCTGATGGTGCAGAGATAACCCTGTTATTTTATTAGAAGAAATATAAGAATATGTTTTTAGAGTCCTTAGTTAGGAATTGAAAAGAATTTAAATGTTTTTGTGACATTTTATTCACCAGAGAACCTATTTACATTTTAGCATTTACTCTCAGTCTCTAGTTCATCTAATTTTCTCTTCAGTCTTCATTCAATGTGAGACTTAATCATAGGTTTTTTAGAGTTATTAATCATTATAATTCAGTTAAATTGTTGAGGAGGTAAAACCGTCATAATCTCATCAAATTACATTGATGGAAAGTGGCAGCAGATTTTCTGGTGTATCACTAGAGCGTAAAAAAGTGAAACATAACATCATAATGCTACCTTTCAAGTAACCAGATAATGCTAACATTTCTTAGATCTTAAAATTTATTTATAGCTATGTGGTAGAAGATGTGAGTACTAAAAGTAAGGCTCTTAGTTAACTACTGTTAGTTTGGTATATTATTTTTGATTTTTTTATACCCATAGTTGTATAGTTATTTTCCAAAGCCACCATTGTAAAATTACATTCTATCAAAGAGAGGAAAAAGAAACTTAATTTGTTTCCTGGGGGATAGTTGAGGTAAGATGCCTCTTAGATACTGTTTTTATACTCTCTTCATTTCTAGATTGTAGAAATTATTAAAAGCAGTTATTTAGGCTGAGCATGGTGGCCTTTTAATCCCAGGAATTTGGAAGGCCAAGGTGGGCAGATCACTAGGTCAGGAGAATGAGACCATCCTGGCTAACACAATGAAACTCTGTCTCTACTAAAACTAAAAAAATTAGCCAGGCATGGTGGTGCACGCCTATAATCCCAGTACTCGGGAAGCTGAGTTAGGAGAATCACTTGAACCCAGGAGACGGAGGTTGCAGTGAGCCGAGATTGTGCCACTGCACTCCAGCCTCGTGACAGAGCAAGACTCCTCAAAAAAAAAAAAACAACAAAAAAAAAAAAAAAAAAAGGTGGGGAAAGAAAGAGCTATTTAGGGCTATCCTGAAGTAGTGGAAATATTCTTGGATAAAGTATATTTATCGGCAAGAACATTATGGGCTGAAGGAAATAATTCCTTTCTATGAAGTTGCTAGGTTGCTAGGGATTGGATTCAAAGAACAAAAGTATGATGCCAGGGGCTGGTAGGCAATCAGACTGCTACTCAGCTGCTCCCTGGACTCAGCCATATAGAGATTTCACCTGCATTAGGTAGTGTGCAGAGTTGTGGGTTTGAATGAAAACTCCATTTTATAATGTATATTTGAGAAGCTGAGTTCTTACTGTCAGAAAATTGACCTATATAATGAAATACTAGAAGAAAACCCTAAATTGTTTTTTGTTTTTTGAGATGGAGTATCACTCTTGTTGCCCAGGCTGGAGTGCAATGGCGCAATCTTGGCTCACCGTAACCTCCGCTTCCTGGGTTCAAGCGATTCTCCTGTCTCAGCCTCCCTAGTAGCTGGGATTACAGGCATGTGCCACCATGCCTGGCTAATTTTGTATTTTTAGTAGAGATGGGGTTTTTCCAAGTTTGTCAGGTTGGTCTTGAACTCCTGACCTCGGGTGATCCACCTGCTTCTGCCTCCCAAAGTGCTAGGGAGTATAGACGTGAGCAACTGTGCCCAGCCTGTTGTGAATTTCTTTTTTTTTTTTTTTGAGACAGAGTTTCACTCTTGTTACCCAGGCTGGAGTGCAGTGGCGCAGTCTCGGCTTATTGCAAACCTCCGCCTCCTGGGTTCAAGCAATTCTCCTGCCTCAGCCTCCCGAATAGCTGGGAGGCACGCGCCACCATGCCCAGCTAATTTTTGTATTTTTAGTAGAGACAGGGTTTCACCACGTTGACCAGGATGATCTCGATCTCTTGACCTGGTGATCCACCTGCCTCGGCCTCCCAAAGTGCTGGGATTATAGGCGTGAGCCACCATGCCCGGCCTGTTGTGAATTTTTTATGTTAAACAAGTACTAACACTTAGGGAAAAAACTTTCAAAGAAAATACCTAAAAATGTGTCGCATCGTATATGTAGTATTAAAGTGCAAACACTGTTAAAATTAGTATGAGGTAGGTGGATTTTTTAATGAAAAAACTTGAAATATATCAGATTGTTCCCTATTATGGAATTTAAACTTGTCAGAAAGATCCAGATGCTATATTAATATTTTATCTGTATTTGGTTGCTGTTACTTTTAAAAATAAGTTCATTTCAGTATTTTTGTGTAGATTCCATATTTCAATATAAAAAGTTAAAAAAAAAAAGTTCCTCCTGTAATTTAGAGCAAGGTATTCCATACACTCAGGAGGAAAAAAAAAGAAACTAAGGTGAGAGGCTAGTTAAAATGATCTTTATTTATATATTGCAGGAAATGATTTTCTCTCTGGCAACCTAGCATAATTTACATGCTAATATTTTTAGCCATGGCTTAAAAAAAATAAAGTGGTTTCGTAAGTGCTAATCCTCCATTTTTAGGGATTTTTTGGTTTAAAAGCAGACTAACAAATAATAGTTATGTCTCAAAACTTGCAAACTGTTACAGTCTCAAATGCCCTTAAATAATTGATAGTTTCCTCATTGATTTTTAGTACATTTGGCTTGGAGATGAAAATTCTAATTCTAGAGTGTAAGTTATGCTGTATTACAGAGTAGATAATGCAGATCCCATTCTCAAGCAGAGAAAATAATTTTGATAATGGTCTTGCTATATAGATTGCATAAATATTGTTAAATTTTTAATGTTTACTAAACTAAGATAGGACAGCTCTAAGTATAGATTGTTTTACATAGATGCGTTTAGCCCAGCACCTGCTGGTAACCAAGGTCCTCCTCCAATGATGGGTATGAATATGAACAACAGAGCAACTATACCTGGCCCACCAATGGGTCCTGGTCCTGCCATGGGACCAGAAGGAGCCGCAAATATGGGAACTCCAATGATGCCAGATAATGGAGCAGTGGTAATGTATCATAAACATTATTTTGATTATATTCAGTAATGTACACTTCTGCCCCAAGGATAACTTCACACTTAATATAATTTGGTATCATTTGTTCTGGCAGCCAATGAAGAAAATTTTGTGACATCTTACATTGATTAACTTAGACTTTTTAAGTAGTTCAAGAATTAGGATTACTGTCCATGCATGCTTTGGTACCTTAGTGTATAGCATATACATATATTAATTACAGTTATTTTTCTGTGCTTTTAATTTGTATCCATTGTTTACCAGCATTCTAATGTTAAAGTATTTTATTATGGTGTTCTTTTCCTGTGTGGACTCCTTCTGTTTGGTGAGGACAAAAGTCCAGTATGTATGAACACACAGTTTCAGTAAATATTTTTGACAAAAATATTACCTGTCATGATTTAGTGCAGACTTTAGTTATAAAGTAATTAGCATTAAAGTTTTTGTGTATTTCTAAACCAGCAATGTGACTTTCTTTTGACAGAATTTTAAATTATACTTATTAAATTTAGAGTTGACAATTTTTTGTCTTGATATGAGAGTGTGAAGATATCTTTGTGTGGATCAAATACTATAAAAACAAGGTTTTTCAGTTGTAATTTTTACTATATTTAAATATATCAATAGCAAAAATGATACCTTTTATCATTTCCATTAAAGTCTATCACTATATAAATGGGACTTTATATAGGCAAACCATTTTCTCATTTAGTGTTTGTTAATGCTTGTTCTAAGTAACATTTTGAAAGGGAAATTGGTTGGTTATCTGTTTTGAAAAGGCATTTTGTAACTACTATATGAAATCTTGAGGCGCCAATGTTGCTAAGAAAGAAAAAGCACTGCCAGTTAGATGCAGATGTGTCATCAGTTGTAAATTCTTCGTGATCAGAGACGTTAAAAGCAATGCATTGTATGTATTTAGAGTTGAATGCAGCGTTTATCCATTTATTTGCTTCAAATGTAGTCTTTTAAGAATTTGGAGAAATTGGACATGCTGGCAGTGGATTTTTTAAAATGCTGGTTTATACAGAAGATAAAGAGGCGCAGTGCACGTCTACCGTGAACAGATGGCACCTAACACAGTGATTGCATTTGTTTCCTTCAGTAGAGGCTTTATTTTATAGCAATATGTTTGAAAGCTAGTAAAAACTTACACTACTTTGGTTAAATTTTTGTGTGGTATATAATCATCAATAGAGACATAGAAGTAACATTTACTGTCCCGTTTTTTTTTATTGTCTCCCTGAACTTATAAACTTTATTTGAATATTACCTTTGGTCTTGTTTGCACTGACATTTTACTGCTACACGTTAGGAAGTTCTGTCCAACCTTTGAGATTAATAGGTATGATTATTGTGAAATTTTTCAAAATATTTAATTCAGATATTTAATTGTGCCTATTAGTACTTACTGTTACATTAATTTTTAAAACTATTTTCCCAATGATAGTCTTTCAAGGAAAACTCTCAAAAGTTTCCATACTGAAATCATAATTCTTTGTGTATGTTTGTATTAGTGCTTTCTGTCTTCAAGGAATTGATGTAAATTTTTTTTAGAGTGTTTACTTTTAAAAGACAGAATGTGATGCTGCTCCCCAGTTTTATTTCTCTGATTTTTTTTAAAAAAAGTATTTTTCTTAAATAGCATAGTTTCGTACAATATAAACTTTTGAAAAAGGAGTCAGAGCTTTATTTTAATATTGATGAGGCTTAAGATGACATTTGCTTCTGTCATGAAATCAGTTCTTTGTTCTTGAAATTGGGGCATAGCATTAGCAATATGTAAATAAATCTTCAGATGCTGCATTTAAAAAAAAAAAACAACACAGTAACTAATTAAATTGCTCCTTTCTTCCTTCTATGTGTGATCCTGATTCTGCTGGACTTTCTGCCGAACTTCATGACACCACCACTTGGGATTTTGCCAATTTTCTTGTCACTTATATTTGGCGTGTTCCAAATGGACTTCATATTCTATTCCTTATTGTGTGGCGTTATAGCACAATGACAGATTTCCTCAAGGACCGCCATCTCAGATGGGTTCACCTATGGGGAGTAGAACAGGTTCTGAAACCCCTCAAGCACCAATGAGTGGTGTAGGTCCTGTGAGTGGTGGTCCTGGTGGCTTTGGTAGAGGAAGTCAAGGGGGCAACTTTGAAGGCCCTAATAAGCGCCGTAGATATTAAACATTCGTTCATTCCTGGCTGTCTAGGAAAAAAAAAAGTCAGTGGTATGCCTTTATACTTTTATCTGTTACCTGGAAGAAATGGTTTTATTGTTAATGTATGTAGACTTAAATTTTTTTTTTGTAAAACTTAAGGTTTTTGTATTTTTCTTTATTCATAAGCTTTGTAGATTAGAGTGGTAATGATGATGCTCATCATTTTGAATGTTGAAATGTGTTTGTGACTTCAGCTAAATATAAGTATTCCATAGTACTGTGAAATCTATGTAGTTACTTAATCTCAATAAAGAAATCATTTTCGATAATTTAAAACTGTTACTAGTGGTATTCTCTTATGGTCTTACTAAACTTTGCTGTAACAATAATGCTTTGGTTGCTTTAACTAATCCTAGTCATTAAAAATGAAAATGATTTTGCTTTATAATTTGTGCAAGTAGCACTGAAGATAGAAGCTTAATGAAAGCTGATGTCAATAAGGGGTAGCTAGAGTAGCATATGTGGGGGTGGGAGGGTACGGGAGTTTATTTGTATAAACCATTGATGTTCTGTGAACTCGGAATTGCCGCCTACGTTTCATGTAGATTCTGAATATTCAGGTATTCTGACACGGATTATTGAGGATATCTTTGTCCTGTGCTGATTTTTCTGAATAAATCTTTTTCATCTTGAAAAAAACTGTTTGAAGGCAAATCTCTTTGGCTTATAAAAAATGTCTAGCTTTAAACATATCTGCCATTATTTATTTGGTTTCAATATCTAGATCTTACCCAATTATTATTGTACAGTTAGTGTTAAACATTCTTTAAAATAAAACAATACTATTGGGTTGGCTGTTAAGTGAGGATTTGCTGTGTGATTTGTGGTGAATTAGGCATTTGAGAATGGAGGTTTCTAGGAGTATCAAAAGATGACTTGACTGCAGTGTTGTAAATATTTCCCCGAAGTTTGGACATTTCTCTGGTAAAACCTACCTGATGGGTTAGGATCATTTTTCTCCAAGGAATGGCAGTGTTTTTTTTTTTTTTTTTTTTTTTAATTGTTTTTTTTCAAGATAATGCTGAGACACCCAAGCAAGAGGTGATTTTAAAGAGCAGAGAATTACTTCAGAATGGCTAGAGTCATTGGAATCTGAATAGCTCCCTTTACTATCAAATACCTATTTTGAATTTTGATTTTCAATACTAGGGAGAAACTGATTTTATCACACTATAATAATATTTAATTGTAAAAGTCATAGCTATGTTTAAAACTTTGTATGTTGGTCATGTTTGTTTAAAATTGTATTTAAGAGCCGGGCGCGGTGGCTCAAGCCTGTAATCCCAGCACTTTGGGAGGCCGAGGCGGGTGGATCACGAGGTCAAGAGATCGAGACCATCCTGGTCAACATGGTGAAACCCCGTCTCTACCAAAAATACAAAAAATTAGCTGGGCATGGTGGCGTGTGCCTGTAATCCCAGCTACTCAGGAGGCTGAGGCAGGAGAATTGCCTGAACCCAGGAGGCGGAGGTTGCGGTGAGCCGAGATCGCGCCATTGCACTCCAGCCTGGGTAACATGAGTGAAACTCCGTCTCAAAAAAAAAAAAAAAAAAAAAAAAATTGTATTTAAGGAATCATAAATGTCTTATACCACAAATCTAATTCATCAGACACTGATCATAGCGTAGTTATTTTTCACAAAACATTACAGTGGTTTACTATATCATACTTTCAGCACCTTTCTGAAAGATAATAAGCTATTTTAAAAT
Source organism: Sapajus apella (assembly GCF_009761245.1). Classification (NCBI taxonomy): domain Eukaryota; kingdom Metazoa; phylum Chordata; class Mammalia; order Primates; family Cebidae; genus Sapajus; species Sapajus apella. The sequence continues at coordinate 589,474 of NW_022437165.1, read as the reverse complement.
AAACAGCATGTAAATAGTGGTTTCTGTTTTGCTGGAAGGCATAGTTTAGAAAGAAATAATTTTAATTTAAATTTTACATAAAAGCAGTTGGTTGTAAAGCATAATTGTTGCATTCTTTTACACCAATTAAATTTTTCATACATATTCTTTCATGTTATTTTTTTAAACACACAGTGTGGATGGAATTATTTTCTAAAATTTGCAGTATTCATAGGCTTCTGTTTCTGACAGTCCTTTGAAAACATGATTTGGAGATTGTAAGATAATAGTCAAAGACTCATGTTTCTCATAAGTATGAGGTGATGGAGAGCGGGATTTGCTTTAATTTGTGACTTTAATTGGGGTATGGGGAGTTTTAACATTGATTACAGTTTTTCAGTAATAATCTGTTGCACTTAAGCCTACCTTTCCCGTCATCTATATTTTATTCATATAATTCTCAGGTAATTTTTAGTCTTGTTTATTTCACTTCAAAGCTGAAATATGATTGGGAGAAACTTGATCCTTTGATGCTATACCAAGCTACCTTTGGCCAAGGCTGTGAAATTCTGTATGATTCATTCAAGAACATTTGAAAGCCAGTGCACAAAAAGATGTCTTAATCTCCTGAACATCCTAGTGTCCAGGCTCAACTCTGGCACCAAGAACAGAGTTCTACACAACTTACCCCAGCATCAAGAAAATCCTTGTTCCGGCTTTACCAAGTTTACCCTGGGAACAGTCAGCTTCTGAGTGACAGACAAGTGGAGCGTCTCTGAACTCCTAGTTATTCCGTGTTTTTAGTTTTTTTGTATAGTTAAACTTTGTGGCTGGTTCAGTCAATTTTTTTTCTTGTGAATTAGTATACCGAGAAAGATTTTTAAATATCATCTGCTTAAAAGTGGTAGATATAAAAATAAAGAGGAAATCTAGTAGTGTTAGTTTTGTAAGTGTGGTCATACATGCTATCATTTTTTTCATAAAAACTAATATGAAACAGTTTTAATACATAATAGTATTATGATAGTTTATGTCATGATTTAAAGTACTGAGTTTAAAGTCTTCAGGACTTACGTTTCATTTGCTATTTGTAATATGTATAAAATAAAGGAACATCTGCTTTCTTAATGGTTTTATTCTAGCACTATATGTTGTGGGAATTTTCCCCATTTTTGTTTATTTTGTAAATAAATGCATATATTTTTTTCTTGACAGATGCAGATTTTAAAAAACTGATTCACTTGTGTTTTACAAAATTCAATATGCTATTTTTCCTTGAGGTTTTTTTTTTTTTTTTTTTAATTTTTCTGTGTAAAATCAGTGCTGAGCATTCAGTGAGATTAAATATTTTTAACCCTGAAATATCAGTAATATTAGGGGAACAATATCTGTTTTAGCTAGAATTGCCATTTAATAAGAATGGGAATTATCAACAAGGACAGTGATTGAAACTTTAGCTCTTGTTTTTCAAACACTAGTTGAATTAATACTTTACACTTTGTTCAGAAACATACTTGTTGAATATTTCAGTAACTTCATGCTTATATATAGAGTCTGTAATTGCTCAATAACAATGTGAATAAGTAGTCATTAATTAGTAAATGGGGGTTAGGTTGATAATTACAACATAGATCCTGAATGAGAAAAAGGATATATATGTGATTGAAATCAAGTAAGTTTTGTGTAAGAATGTGATCAAATTATGGTAAAAACTTTAAAAAGGGTTGAGAATACAGTGTCAGGTAATACTAGTGAAAAATAAATGGACTACATCATTTGGAAAAAATGGGGAAAGATTCCTGGGGAATAAGGTAGTATTTACTGTTTTGTGTAGGTGTTCAGAGTTTTGTTACAACATCTAATGGGTTAAAATGTATTCCTGATGTGTCAGAGGATAGCAGTGATACAAGTCAGACTTCTTATTTTCAAGAATAAGACAGTAAACTACCCATATACATATCTCCTAATTCAACAGCTGTTTGTGTTTTCCTGTGTTGATAGCTATTTGTAGGCATGGACTTTTTGGGGGGATGGGAAACTACTTCAAAGTAAGTAGCAGGCTTGATGTTACTTCTCCGTAAATGTTTCAACATATACCTTCTAAAAATAACATATTTTGGTTAATTTCATACTGTCGAAGATTCATTTTCTTTAAATCAAAAAGTCCACCTCTTAAGTTATGTAGCCCAGTATGGAAATATTTCATTCTAAGCAAATCATATGATTAAATAAATTGGGAGTCGCCTTATACTTTATAAGAGAATTTTGTTTCTAGCAGCCTTCATTACTGAATTTTAAAAATTAAAATTATTTTTCTGTGTTCACTTGTTTTTGTAGTGTTGTAAAATGAAGTATGTGTACCATTTCCTAAGTGAATATCCATCAGTTTATTTATAGACTGTTACTCTGGGGAAATAATGAAAAAATACAGAAAAAAATGGATAGTGTCCAGTCTTTAAAATCTGGGTTCTTTTAAATATCAAAAACTGAGATGAGCCTGAGCAGCTGTAGTGAGACACTGTCTCTACCAAAAAAAAAAAAAATGTAGTTTCTTCTATGTGTTGTAAGAACATTTTGAATTTGTTTTTGTGTCCTTGATTATTGAATAACAATTATTAATGGTTGAAATTTGAAGCTTGTAAGACAATGTTTAAAGGCCTACCACAAAACTGTTGTTTTCTGATTTTATTTGACTTTTTTTTTCCTGTAAAACCATTTAGAATATAAATATCTCTAAGGGTTTCTCTTCGTTGAAACTTACTATTAGATTGCACTTTTTTTTTTTACTTGATGAAATTAACATTGTGTTTTTTTCTACTTTGTGACATTTTGTTTTCCTTTTGAATAACAGAAGTCTCTTATTTCCAGATTGAGGATACTGAAATTCTTAATGTTACCTAGCGAGAGTGTATATATACACATTAAACAAAATCCTTTTCAAGACAGTTTTATGGCTTCAGTCACCATTATCACTACCAGCTCCCTCCTCTGCAGCAGATACTGTGTTTTTAAAAGAAGTTTGGCAGAATTGTTCTTTTTAAATTTGTCTTATTCAATCAAATGAACTTTAAAAGAGATGGTATTTTGCTTGTACACATAAATAAAATTTCAGAAATAATGGAATATAAATCAAATTTCACGTGAGGTAGTTGAGTCTCAAAATTAAGAGTAGAATTAGTAGAACTAAACAGATTTAAGTGGAAGTGTACTTAGTTTGAACACAAATTTGTTCATTTTAGATTTTCTTCATGTTTTAAATTTAGTCAATAAGACTAATTATTCATTAAATACTGGGTTCTACATTGTGTCGGTAGTAATTTAAGTGGACCTTTTATTTGTTAAATGCTCAAGTGTTTTGTTGATGATGTTGAAGACTTTGAAATAGATTATTTTAATCTAAATTTTATCTTAATTTTTGTTTTTATCTATTTCAGTGTATAAATTTATATCTAAAAAATTTTCTAGCTCTTTGTTACACCGAGCTAGCTTCACATTTTTATTTACATATTGTACATCTCATGTATGGAATTACACATATATAAGCTAGTGTCAAAACTTGAATAAGTAGCCACAGTCGTTCATTGTTTTCTCTCTGATTGCATCTCTAAGATATATTCTTCCCTGTTCTGTCTGCTCTTATGCAAAAGGGCATTATGTGTTTGTCAATCAGCCAGGCTTATGTGAATGAGATTTAGTGTATGTTTAGAAGAACTATGTAAATGTATAATCCTATGCCTATTAACTTTGCCGTGTTTGGAATACAAGTTATTTACATTATTATCTGTGCTTATTTAAGTAATTTATTTTTTGCAAGTTACTTGTATTTTTTATGTGAAAATTGAGAAAACATCTTAGTATACATTTCGTGGTTAATTTTTCCTCAGGATATTTTTACGTTATTAGATAATGTAAATCAGTATTAAATATCAGACATTCCTTAGATTTAAATATGTTGCCTGGTATTTTTATGTATCGAGAACAAGTAAGCTACATTCTACGTAGTCAGTCTGTATGAGTTACAGTAATTTCTGACCTTTTGGGTGTTAGAGGCGATAATAGTAACTTGCTCAGTGGTTACTCAGTCTGTGTTAATTCTCTGAGTTGATTAGAATGTTTATATTAATATGTTCCCAGACTTGAATGTTTTATACATTAGGATAACTTTGGAGTGAAAAGCTTAGGTAACTGAAAATAGTAATTGGAGTAATTGTCTACAAAACTTTTCTTAGTCATATAAGATTTATGAGGTGCCATGTCACTCAGAATTTCACTATATGCATTAATTGTAACAACATGTATCAAGGGGCCCTACTGTGTATTGGGCAGTTTTCTAGGGCTTAAGATACTACAGTGAAATTCATCCTCTAAATTAAAGGACAGCAGCCACAGACATCCTTCTGAAGTTAGTGGTTCTTACACTTCAGTATGTGTTAGAATCCCCTGGTAGGCTCATTTAAAAATCTCTAGACTTTATTCCAGAGTAGTCCATAGGTCTCAGGTGGAGCCAGGAACTTGAATTTCTAGTAAGTTCCTATCTGATGACGCTGCTGTTGTTTTTAGAAACCCCTTTGAGCATCTGTTTTCACATATTGTGCCTCAAAAGAGACTATTGTGGTTGTGGTTTTTGCTGTAGCTGTAGATGACTGTCCCAGTACTCTGTGGATAGGATAAGATCCCTGACTATCAAAATACCCTCAGACATTTCCAGCTATTGCCAGTTGATAAGCACTGAAAAGTTTGTTATTTCTGATTTGGAAACATAGTAGCTATTGAAAGTGTTATATAATGTGTAAATTCATTTATCATACTTTTTTTGAACCAGGGTTTTAAAACCTAGTTAATGCAAATGAAGAGGAAATACGGAGAAGTGTGCTTGAAGATTTTTTGAAATAGGCTTCCTCTTAACAGATTCTCAGCATACCAGTATGAGAGATGAAATGATGTAATTGTTTTTGTATCCGTGTATTTGGACATGCTTCTGCCTGCTGGATGAAGGTGCTAGAAAACTGTTCTGTCTTTGCTTACCCTCCTGGTGAATATGAATAGATTGATAAAGTTTGGTGGATTAAAATGTGGCCTTTCTCTTTGGTGTAAGCTTGTTTCACTTTTATAGATTAAAGATAAAAGATTTATTAAGTATATTTCCCAAGACCATAAGTGTATGTATTAAACATTTTCTTGGTGTAGCTTCAGGGGTGTGTGTGTGTGTGTGTGTGTGTGTGAGATATCAAGGCCCACTCAAAATTATGCAGCGCAATAAAAAATTAAATTGGTTCATAATGAAAGCATGTATTTGCTGTATTGACAGTTGTTTGTTCCAAAAAATTGTAACTGTACCAGTGCAAAGAAACAGTCACCTGATTTCAAGCCTTTTAATATTTCAGAAAGTAGTTTCTATAACATTGATTTTAATGTATGTTAAGAATATCTACATGTAGGAAATACTTAAGTATAGAGATTTATTTCTAACTGTAATCCAGAAAGCATCTGGGGACTCTGACTCTGCTTCCCAAAAACCACCCTAAAATGGAATTTGGTATCTTCTCAGTTTTCCACATTGCTCAACCATTTTGAGATTTTTGCGAATGGAGATGGGTTTGGCTCTGAGAAGGTACAAACAATGTTATATCTTTTAACATTGCACCAACCACACCCCTCCCTCATGTTTTCTGTTCAGGAGTAGGATTCCTTTCTCCATGGAGGCCCAGGTCTACAACATTAGGCTTTTTTTTTTTTTTTTTTTTTTACCTCCTGTCAAGTATTACTAATTGCCTTCAGTCAAGAGATAATTATTTTTAACTCCTGCGACACTAAAATGAGTTATGTCTCTACAAAAATCAGTGCTTAACTTTTATTCTTGGTACTTGAATACACAAAAACAATTATAAACAGGGACCTACCTGCCTTGAGTTTTTACTTTGTGCTATCTTGTATGTTACCTAAGTCTTCTGGTTGGAATGTGGTTCCCTCCCCGACCCACATGCATATTTAACAGCTCTAGCGTTACCTTACTGGGCAGCCATAGAACTTTACATTTGATCTGTTGCTAATATGTAGATTTATGCATGAGGATTAACTGGGAAAAATAAGACTATTACTTTTTTTTGTAGTAGTTTCTTAGCTGTGTATTGTGCTACACTGACCTTTATCTGGAGCCATTAAATTAAAAAAAAAAAATTAGTGGAGTTTGGGAAATTTGTGGAAAATAACACGCTCCAAGTTTTTGGGGGTGGGAAGTACAATATAGAAAAAGTGTTCACTTTCTTAGTTTCTGCTTAGCAATATAATGTGCTTAACTTATGTTCTGCTGTTTGTGCTAAAGGTATTAAAGTCAAACCTATATTAAAGTATAAGAATTAATGTCAAGAACTTTTTGACATATGAATGGATGAAATATTCCCTAGGTTGGTTGAAAATATGGGTCTCATAATTTGAATTATTTTGAAATTACTCAATGTGAAGACGACCCTATCACAACCAGTTTCTATTTCTTTTCTGTAGATTATAAACACAGCATAGATATATGCATGTTAAATAATTTAGCAGTTCTTGAAACCCTGTTGGTTACATATCAGCTTCCTACAGTTTGCTGTGTTGACTGTAGTTTCTTGCAGTTTGAACACTGGGAATCCAGCTGTGAACACAGTGGACCAATCCTTTGCCGTGACAGCATTTGTATAATAAAATGACAGTATCTAACCATGTAGCGATAAAGGTAGAAAAAAATGACAGCTACTCCTTTAGTTAAGGGGTTGAGAAAATAGCTATCTTAGAAGATAAAAGGGGAAAGAAAACGATTTTGATTTAGTTTGTGCTCATTGAAATTTAGTTGTGCTGAAGTAAGTGGCTGCCGTTCTGCCTGAAGCTGAACTGTCTTAGTTGTAGTGACATTTGGCTGTTAAGTCCTTGGAATGGAACTAGTGAGATGAGGAAATGAAATTGTAATATTACTGTAATTGATTTAAATTCAGTTATTGATAGAATATTAAGCATACTTGGAATGACTTGGGTATATTAATCTACTTTTGTATCTGATTTTATGTAATCAAAATCCAGATAAGTATTTTTGAGGAAAATTTTTGCATCTGAATTAGATTTGCAGACTTACAAAGAAAAGAATGTAAAATTTCTCAACTTTAAAATGTGGCATATGCTGAAATGATAATATTTTGGATACATTGAGCTCAATAAAATATATAATTAAGCTAATTTGACCTGTTGCCTTTTTCCCTCCTTTAATGTGGCTTCTAGAAAGTTTAAAACTTCACATGTGGTTTAAATTATTTTTCTTGGCTCTGATCTTAGAAGAGTAATTTAGTCACATTTTAATTTTTTTCCTTTCACGATTGTAATCTTAGAATCCCATCACATAGGCTGTAATTATGTAATTATTGTTACCTTTTAAAATGAATAATGTAAGATTGAGATTTCAAGTATAAGCATATATTCATAGTTAAGTGTCAGTGTGAGAACCGTTTCCTGAGCATAATTACTTGGTGTTTGCTGTCCTGCAGGGAAGGAGTTGGAGCACCAAGTTCTCAGGAAATAAATTGTACACATTAAGTTTTACACCCCTTTCACTTTGTTACTTTTCTTTTTGTATTTCCTGTCACCTTGATACTATCCATAACATTTTTAAGCAAATGTTTTAAGTCTTGAAAAGGTTTGTCATACAAGATTTCTCCTGAAACATTTGTGTGAGGTTATCTTGTTTGCATATTTATTTCATGCCATCTAGGATATCCGCCTGTCATTTAGTAATTAATCTTCATTTCTTAGCAAGTCCTTGTTAGATATTTGCTTGGTGAATGAATGACACCAATTATAGAACAAACACAGTGTTTACAAATGAGGATACCAGAATGAACAAAAAACGGTCCTTTTGGGATTTGAAGTTTAATGGGTGTATGTAGAGCTGTAAGGAAGCTGACCAAGTTGTCATAATAAAGTGCCTAGAAAGTCTTTGAAAACGCAGATGCAAATAGTTCACTTATTTTGGGGATACCGGGCAGATTTCACTAAGGTCACCTTAGTCAGGTCTTGAAAGTGAGTATATACTTGACAGTTGTAGGCTTTTTGGACGAGAAGGTAGGGAGTGTTGTGGGGTGGCAACGTGATATGGTCACAGGCTGGTGGCAGTGAGCAGAGATCCTGAGTAGGCACTAAGCTGTCTAAGGGGAGGGAGCAAAGGCTGATAGCAGGGAAGAGAAGTAAAGTTGAGATAAGATTAGGATTGAACACAGTTAAGGAGTTTAGACCTTTATTTACCTATTAGGTGACTGCGAGTAAGGATAAGCCCGACTATTACAACTTAATGAAGTGTAGCAGTGACTGGACCAGAAACAATGTTCTGGAGCAGAGAGACCACATAGATCACAGATCCAGCCCCAGCCTCCCTACATCATATTTGAAAGGATCTTAGTGTCAGTGAGGATTGCTCAGATTCCAGATAAGAGTAATTCCGAGATGAGTGAATTTAGCTGTTTCTACCATATTGCGGGGGTGGGGAAGGAGATGCAAAGTGTTCTAGGGGTTTCTGGTTTGAATGATGGGTTGAGGATGCTATGAACAGAGACGCCAAAGGTAAGTGTGTTCAGGGTTGATGGTAAGGTGATTGATGTAGCTGCTAGAGGGAGAGGAAGACAATCCATTTGACTTTTTTTTTTTTTCCCCCCCTGAGACGGAGTCTCGCTTTGTCACCAGGCTGGAGTGCAGTAGCGCAATCTCGGCTCACTGCAACGTCTGCCTTCTGGGTTCAAGTGATTCTCCTGCCTCAGCCTCCCAAGTAGCTGAGAGAGACTACAGGCTTGTGCCACCACACCCAGCTAAGTTTTTATATTTTTAGTAGAGAGGAGGTTTCACCGTGTTAGCCAGGATGGTCTCAATCTCCTGACCTCGTGATCTGCCCGCCTCGGCCACCCAAAGTGCTGGGATTACAGGTGTGAGCCACCATGCCCGGCCTCCATTTGATTTTTGAATGTTTTGGTTTTAAGTCCTTTTAGGTGCTTTGTTGGGATTTTTATAACTGAAGAAAATCTCTCTGCCTGGTAAATATGTTCTCTCTCAAGGAACTGTCTGTCACCAAAGATGAGTGTATTACCTTCCTAACTCGTCCTGTTTTTACTTTTGCCCATGCAACTTATTCTCCACAAAATACCCAATGCATCCTTCTAAAACAAGACTTGGCCGGGTGGATGTGGTGACACTCCTGTAATCTGAGCACTTTGGAAGGCTGTGGTGGGCAGATCGCTTGAGCTCATGGGTTTGAAACTGGGCTGGGCAAGATGGTCAAACCCCGTCTCTACTGAAAAAATAGCTTGGCATGGTAGTGTGAGCCTGTGGTCCCAGCTACTTGGGAGGCTGAGGCAGGAGAATTGCTTGAACCTGGGTGGTGGAGGTTGCAGTGAGCTGAGATTGCACCACTGCACTCTGGGCAATAGAGCCAGACCTTGTCTCAAAAATAAATAAGTAAATGAAACATGACTCGGATTCTGCTTCCTTTTCTTTGTCAAACAGTAGTTTCCCACCTGAATAAAATCTCAGCTACATTGTAGACTGCAGGATTTTATCTGATTTGGTCTTGGCCCGCCTTTGCAACCTCATCTACGTTCCCCGTTCCCTGCTTGCTCACTAAACTCTGAGGTGGTTCTTCTGTCTCCCAGATATTTTTGTAGCTCTTTTTTGAGATGGAGTCTTACTCTGTCACTTAGGCTGGAGTGCAGTGATGCAGTTTCAGCTCATTACAACCTCTGCCTCCCAGGTTTAAGCGATTCTCTTGCCTCAGCCTCCTGAGGAGCTGGGACTACAGACACCCGCCACCATGCCTGGCTAATACTTGCATTTTTGAAGGACGGGTGTTCACCATGTTGGCTAGGCTGGTCTTGAACTCCTGACCTCAAGTTATCCACCTACCTCGGCTCCAAAGTGCTGGTATTACAGGCGTGAGCCACCATCCCTGGCCTTTGTAAATCTCTTACAAAAGCCTTTCTCAGAAGAATTTCACATGACCTCTTTTCATTCACGTTGTTTTGCTTGTTGTGCTTAATTTTTCTTTTTTCAAGACAAGGTCTCCTTCTGTCACCCAGGCTGGAATGCAGTGGTGTAATCATAGCTCACTGCAGCCTCAAACTCCTAGACCCAAGTGATCATCTTACTTCAGTAGAATAGACCACAGGCAAGTACCGCCATGCCTAGCTACTTAAAATTTTATTTTATTTTTTTTATAGAGACAGGGTCTCAGTCACTGTGTTGCCCAGGCTGCTCTCAAACTTCTGGCCCCAAACGATCCTACTGCCTTGACCTCCCAAAATGTTGGTATTACACGTGTGAGCCACTGTGCCTGGCAATGCCTACATTTTTCCCCCCATCTTCATCACTTATTCACACAGTGTTTGACATTTGGTATTGAACTGATCTGAGAAAATTTTCAGGAGAAAATTTTCAGGAGAAAAAATGGAGTCATGGTATGGATTTATTATTTTTGAGACAAGGTCTGGCTCTATTGCCCAATTAAAGTGTTTGGATGAGTATTACAGATTGTTTATTCATTCAGTAAATTTTTATTGAACATTTTGTTTCTGTCTGTGCATATAATAGTGAAGAAAATAGACACTGTCCCTATCTTCTTTGTGTTTGATGTCTAGTAGGTGGCAAGAGAAAAATCAGGTACATAAAGAAATTCTTAGGCAACTGCATCATATACTAAAGGGTCAGGAGCAAGAATAGCCAGCAGGGAGGGTGAGTGAGTAGTCCAGTTTTTAATAGATGTTGGTAGAATATGTACCCTGACTGAAGTGGAAAGAGAAGAAAGTTGGGTTGGATAAATAGGAGTTAAGATATCCTGCTGTGGGACCAGAGAGTGGAATGAGGTTGGTGGAATGGGAGAAGACTTATTTTTAACGATCGATATAAATTGTGATGTATGTTCTGTGTACTAGCTATGTCACATACAATGGCGTATGGTCTTGGTGGAACCCCAAGCCGTAAGAAGACCAGAGGACCTGGAAGTAAGTTTAAAAGGTTTCTTCAGGAAAGTAGACTTTTTAAATTTGAGTTTAACATGAAGGCTACTAGTTTTATAAGTTTGTTTTTCTCTCACACCTTTTCTTCCTTTGTTATACATTGAAGAGAAGACCAGAACCAACACAAATGGGAGAGGTTCACTGCCAGGAGAAACCCGCCAGGAAATGCTCAGAAGGGTCTCCTGGCTAAAATGTAGCTACTGGAACTCATTGTTGATGTGATTATCATGTATCGTTTCTATGTGTGATCATTATATATACTTCAGACATTGGTCTAGTTAATTCTTCTAGTAATTGAACTTTAAAATGACAATGTGGCTGAGATTTGCAGAGAAATGATTCAGTAAAAATTGCGTGTGATGGAGGGAGCACCTAATCCTCTTAGATTTTGATACATTGGCTATATTATACCAACATAGATTGAAAATCTCTGTACGAATGCTGGGAGGAGAAAAAGCATGTAATTAGTAGTTTGAGGAAATAGTGTTGCCCAAAACATTTCCCTGACTTGTAATCGTGTCTGTTTGAGTGGATAGTTACTCAGGTATTTTGGGGAGTTGGTAAGAGTTACTGGTTTCCCTCTGCCCTATCCTGTTTTCAGCGGCTTGCTTCCTTTAGCCTGGTCTTTGACCTCATGTTTATTACTGTTCCGTTGGATGGATTATAGGAATTTAAAAAATAACCTGTAAAATCGACCTTGCTTTTTTGGCTTGCTTTTATAAAATGGTAATTTCAAGTGTTTTCTAAGAACAGACCAGATTTCTTAGTTATATGATAGACATTACTCAGTTCCTGCATTTTGGTTTTAGTCTCTATTTGCGAAATATATCAGTTATATTCTTTTCAGCATCCTGGACTTTGTATTTTATAGTAAGTACAAGTTAGGAAGAATGGGAATGCTACCAAGTCTGGGGACCTGATCTCTGCCAGAAACACTGTTTTTTCGTCTCTCCTTGACAAGAGATGATGAAAACTTGGCCTTAAATGTATAACGCAGCATCTGCAAAAGGTTTTAAAAATGTTCAAGTTGACATTATGATATAATTTTGGTTAATAGTCACATTATAGTATATATATTCCAAGTATTTTTGGAGCATAAATAAATGGAATCAACTCTAATTTGCCAAAACTCTCATTTTTTTCCTATATACTATAGTATGAAATATATATCTGAATACCTAAAATTTTCGTGTGTGTTTTCCCAGTGTTAGTGTCTTAACCATTTCCTTAATTTTGCATCCTTGTTATCATCCTGTCTTTTTTTTGCTCCTGTCTTCACCCTAGGCTTCTGTCTGGAGGCGCGCCTTTTCCTGCTCCAGTCTGAACCGGCTGCTGTCTAGAGAGCAGCAGGAGCAGAACTGTACCCGACAGGCCTCAGTGCTTCTCTGGGTTGGACGTGCTCTTGGCTGGATTATCATTAGATGAATACTGGACAGCTCATGTTGACAGTTGACTATAAGTTTTCTGTTTGTCCCTTAATAGTTATTTTCCTTTGGCTAGTGCACACACACACACACACACACACACACACATAAAATAGCCTGGTTGCTAGTGTGGAAATACTAAAATGAGTTTCCTTTTTTTTCCTCTAAGAGTTTTATCACATCATTAAAAGTAACTTATGTGTTAAAATGCTAATTTAATGTGAATGTTTGTTTGATGCCATATAAACTAATAAGAGAACACTGTATTTGGTCAACAAAAGGAATGGTTTCTAAACAACCTATAGGGGTACATAAATGAATTGCAAGAGATTATGTCATTGTTACATTTGTGAAGGGCCAAGATTGCTTGTGCTGAATTAGTAGACACTGGAGTCATAGATTAGATTAGAAATAATTGATTCTGCAGTAGGTGTTGGTGACGTGGAATATAAGCTCCGTCTGGCAAGTATTTGCTCCATCGAAGATTAAGTCAGCCAGTGTGGGTTAGATATGAGGTGCTTCTGTCTTCCAGCAACTCCAAGCAACTACTAAATGTTAGAAGACAGCACAGTAATTATAAAACAATGCAGAAAAAGTCTAAGAGAGAACAGAACATCAGCACCTTTTAACAGTCAACTTGAGACTTGTTACATATGCATGAATTGAGAGGCAGACGGAAGGAAAAATTCAAGATTATACAAATTAATAAAAAATATGTGTTGGAATCTTGTTCTCAAAGCATGCATTTTGTTATGGTCAGCTTTTGGAACATCATGTGACAGGTTATCTAGCATCCCATTATCTGTAAGAACCACCTGCTGTGTGTACAGTTCAGTAGTAGTGCTAGGTATACTTTGGCACCTTGATGAATTACACATGAAACCTGTTGCCCAAAATAAATGTGTTTACAGGGAGTTTGGCAAAGAGAAATGAATGTAAGATGGAATAATTGGGAAGGATTTTCATAGAATGCTCTTGTTTGGAAGTGGGAGGATTAGATGACCATTCAAACAAAAGGGGAAGTATTATCTATCTTAATGAATGTGTCCAGGGATTTGGGGAGGCAGAAATACCTAGCTGTCAACTTCACGTGAGCCGTATCTGTTTTGGGGAGTGGACATGATCAGTGAGCCCACTATGCGCAAAGGCTGGCAGTTGATAAATGTGCAGAAAGCTGGTAGGAGACCAAAATGAGACTGGAAAACAAATCTAAAATCTTATTCTGTGATAAAGACCATTAGGAGATTTTTGGCAAGAGAAGAAGTAAGTTTGCTATTTCAGATTAACCTAGTGATTGGCAGCAGGATGCATTTGAACAGCCTTCCTTATGCTGCAGGCAGCGAGGGCAGTTGAGATGTGGGGTGGTGGGATGGGGAAGAGGGGCAGAAAGAAGACATGCCCATTGATGATGATAGGGTCACGACTGGGCATCTATCTTAATATAGGGGATTTATGTGGAAGAAGGAACGCAAGGGTGACAGCTTTTAAAAAGCCAAATGACAGGTATTTTGGTGCTGCTAAGAAGAGGAGAAAGGGCAGATGGAAGGGTCGGGGCCCTGTGCCTTCTAGAAAGCACAGGAAATCCTGATGCTCGGAGAAAAGACCTCAGCTAGGGAATTGATTGTTGGTAAAGTAAGCAACAATTGATAAATGAAAATATGAGACACAAGTAGTTACCCAGTGTCAAATGTATATAGGTTAGGGGGACTGAGATACCCTCTGTACATCCACAGAGAGCAATTTAGGTGTCCCCTGCAGGGGTTGGTGATTTGAGTCTTGGACTGGAATACATGGAAACCCTTGTAGCTCTATAGAACACTGCAGTTGCATTCATGAGTTACAGAAACGCATATGCCAAAGAAATGAACATGTACTAAAGATGGCTTCATTTATACCTGGCTAGTGGCCAAGATGAGGAAATACAGAACCCTAAGTGGACTAATCCCATTCTCTAACTCCTCAAACTCAAAAGTTACCTACATAGGCCCTTCATTATAGCCATCATTCAGATCCTCCTTTGAGGTCTATAAATAATCTTTATTATAGAATCGTACTCTAGAACCAACACCCTTCAAACACTATTTATACATAAACTGTATTTTTGAATTTTTTGAATAATGTGCACCTGGTACACAAAAATAAAGATACAAAGTGATGCAGAGTGATGGTAAATTTCTCAATATCCTCTAATAGCCACCCAACTTCTCTATCCAGTGGCAACCACAGTTCCTAATTTCTGGTAACACCAGAATTTGGTGTTACTAAAAGTTAGTAACAGTGGTTGCCACTGGATAGAGAAGTTGGCAACCACCGTTAATAAGAGGAGAACACCACCCTCTTATTCCTTCCAGAAGTTTCTATATTCATAGATATATTTGTATTTTTTTTTTTTTTTTTTTTTTTTTTTTGAGATGGTGTTTCGCTGTGGCCCAGGCTGGAGTGCAGTGGCGCAGTCTCAGCTCACTGCAATCTCCACCTCCCGGGTTCAAGCAATTCTCCTGCCTCAGCCTCCTTAGTAGCTGGGATTACAGGCATGTGCCACCACACCCAGCTAATTTTTGTATTTTTAGTAGAGAGAGCGTTTCACCATGTTGGTTAGGCTGGTCTCAGACTCCTGACCTTGTGATCTGCCCGCCTCGGCCTCCCAACGTGCTGGGATTGCAGGAGTGAGCCACCGCTCCTGGCCTGTATATATTCTTAATACATCCACATTTCTCAAATTTTTTTCATTATCACTTCCTCCAAATGCCTTTTAGACATTTTTTCCTAATTGACTCCCCTCCATTGGAATGTTGACACCCTGGATAACTGGATGATTGTAAATCTGTGCTGAGTACGATTTTTGTCCTGTCCCTCCCTCAACTAATTTTCTCCCTCTTGGGAGAGATTGCCCTGTTGAGAATACAAGATGTGGAGCAATGCCATCGTAAGTGGTTGGGATTTTTTTTTTTTTTTGCCTGAATAAAATGGGAATTCACCGGAGAGACTTTGCCCAGGTCATGATATAATATAGCTCATTTTTTAGAAAGGAATTATTTTAGCTACTTACGGAGAATTGACTGGAGGGGACGAGAATCCAAGCACTTAGATCAGTGAGGAGAGTAGAGAGATGATGGTGGCTTGGTCTGTAAAGACCACTATTGCCAGATAAATATGTAAAAGGAGAGGGAATAAAATGCATATAGTGGTCATGGCCAAAAATGAAGCATGTCTATGTATATTAATGACAAAAGCTCTGGGATAAAGTGAACCCACAGGTGTAGGAAAGGAAACTTTGGGAAATGAGAAACTCAATTCTGATTTTTAACCTTGAGGTCATTTTAAATTTTTTGTTAGGGATTTGGGTATATAAATAGATGATCACAAAAGGAAACTAGAATGGTCAAAATTCCAGATTTATTTCACCCTCTTATTCCAGTCTGCTCCTTACTGGAGGGTGCTTAGAGCCTGTCTGCTATATTCGTTCTGCTACACTAGTGGTGTATGTGAACATCTGGACATAAATTTCAGGGCTGTTTCTGTTATATTGAATGATTCTTATCCAATACAGAATCTTTAGGCCTTCTGAGATGTTAAGGGAGGCTTCCTTTAAGGTGTGAATACTCACATAGAGGTGCTTCCTGGGCTTTTGTTGAATTAGTGAACAAGCCGTTTATTTGTCCAAGATCAAAGAAGTTCTTAGCAGAATCAAAATAGGATTTCTTTATACCACATAGTTTTGCCTGAAATAATCACTGCAAAATGATTGAGAGTGCTTTTAATGAGCCCTGATTATGACCGAAAATGGGAAATAGCACATGTGTTCTAACAAAGGGACTGCAGGGAATTCTGAGGTTCACATGCCGCTTACGGAGATGATGCTATGCTTTGCCAAGGGACAGGAGCTGGGCTGGGCTCTGATAAGGTGCAGTGCCATGCAGCTTTGCTGATGGGAAGTTCCTGCATTCACACATGATGTGGAGGCAGGAAAAGTTTGAGATGGGAGGCTACAGCTTTTCTTATACTATGTTTTTCTGTTACCTATTAATCTGGTCTATATAGTCTAAATTTCTCAAACTTTGTGGCAATTGTTAAATGAAATTTTGTACATTTACAAAATGTGACAGGTTTTTTAAACTTCCCATCTGTTTTTAGACTTCAGTCTCTTTTTAGAAGGTGTGTTGTCATTCCATGTTAAACTATTAAAACATTTAATGGTCCTAATGTGTTTTCATGTAAATACAGTTATTGGATGCACTTCTAATTCAGAAGTAGTGTTCTCCAGTGAGGAGCTCATACCAGATGGGGCAGCAGAAGAAAGGATCCTGGCTGAGGTTGGTCGTCAGACCTCATCACTGATTTGAATTAGCACCTGTTTCCCCCCTGCATTTAAACAGATGATCAGCACATTAACACTGCAGTGATATCTGAGTACTCTCAATACGACATTTTGGTATTATTTAATGTACATGAATAAGTAATGGATTCTGCGAGAAATAGTTTTCCTAATTTGGTTTACATGTTATCTTCAAAATAAGTAACAGTAAGGTGCTATTTTTAAATGGTTTTAAGTATGTGGTGCAAAATAAACTATTGGATATTATTTGACAGTTTGTTTCCAGTGCCTTTTCATGATATATGAACATGATTGATACGTTACATAAGTAAAAGTGGGATTCTTGGCTGTGGCAGTAATTTACTTGAAATACTGAACTTTTAAAGAAAATAGTGGAGGCAGTTCAGGTAAGTTCATAATAATCTCTTGAACTAAAAAATGCAATTTATTGTTACTATAGTGCAGCCCGGTTTTAAAACCTTACCCTGATTATGCAATGATCAATGGTAGTTTTTTCTGACTGTTTTTGTGTTTTTCTGTTATGCGTGAGAAATGTATGTCATCACAAGAAGACAATTCTGGATTTTTTTGAAATGCCTTTTAGGAATTTGGGGACAAAATTAAGGTTGAAAATTTTCAGTGATGTGTTTCACTTCCTAACTAATAATTTGCCTCACTACAGTTGCTTTGCAGATAAGGCAGACACATGTTTTAAGTTCCATTTCACCTTTTCTCTAGAATTCGCTTTTCTTTTTTTCAAGTCTGGGCACTTGAAATGGAGTTAATTTTTTCTTAGAGGTCATTAATTATGTTTGAAAAAATCATCAAATTGTACTTTATTCAACTATGGGTCTTTGCTGAACTTCTTTAATAAGTTACAGGAAATGTTACCATATAACCTTAGAGGAAAAGATGGCGTGTGTGTGTGTGTGTGTGTGTGCATATTGTTTTTTCCCGAAAAACTTAACATTCTAGCTGGAATATTTAATTTTTCTTTAATATTTGTCTAAACTTCAGTATTATTTTTAATATTTATGAATGATCCTATGTTTGAACATGGCTTTATTTTAGGTATTTATTTCTCAACTTTGAGCTGCTATATGAACTTACGAAGAAATTTCTTTAAGAATATGTGAAATTTTGCTTTTTAAAATTTAGGGTTAGCCTGTCAGTTATTCAAACTTTGTGAATTTTGTTCAGTTTGACTCAGTTTTCATAAACTTAAGGTCTTAGGAGCTCCTTTATCGTTAATCCATCCTACGTCGGAGGACGTCACTGTTGTATGTTAATCACCATTGATAAGTCTGTCTGTTTTTGAACTTCATAGAAATAGAATGGTACAATATGTACTCTTTTTTTCTCTCAGGCTTCTTCCACTTCACATAATGTTTTTGAAATTCATCTGTGTTGCTGCATCTATCAGTACTTGGTTCTCATATGTACCATTTAATGAATATGCCACATTTTGTTTTTCTAGTCTTCTATTGATATGCCCTTGGGAAAGTTTTCATTTTGGGGCTATTGTAAATAAAGCTAGTATGAACACTCTTGTACAAGTCATTATCCATTCATTTCTCTCAGGGAAAATACCTAGGAGCAGTATTGCTGGTATAGAATAGCTTATGTTTCTTAGAAACTCTTAGAGTATAGGGCAGTTTCTTTCTTTCTTTGTTTTCTTTTGAGACAGGATCTCCCTTTATCACCCAGGCTGGAGTACAGTGGTGCGATCATAGCTCACGGCAGTCTTGAGCTTCTGGGTACAAATGATCCTCCAGCTCTGCCTCCCGAGTAGCTGGGAATATAGGCATGTGCCACTGCATCTGGCTAATTTTTTTTTCTTTTTTTTTTTTAGTGAGCGACAAGGTCTATCTCTATGTTGCCCAGGTTGGTCATGAATTCCTGGGCTCAAGTGATTCTCCCATCTCGGCCTCCCAAAGGGCTGGGATTATACCTGTGAACCACACTGTCGGTCTAGGGCAGGTTCCATGAATATGTTTCTTAGAAACTGCCAAGATATTTTCTAAAGTGTCTGTCCTATTTTCTTTTCCCACGAACAGTATAAGATTTCTGTTCCTCTGCCTCCTTGACAGCACTTCATACTGTCAGTCTGTTAATTTTAGCCATTTTAGTGAGCATGTCTCATTGTGGTTTTAATTTGCTTTTTCTGATAACTTTTTTTAGTGAGCCTGACATTGTGAAGATAACTTCTGTTGTTGAGTACCCTTTATATCCTTTTTTTTTTTTTTGAGACGGAGTCTTGCTCTGTCACCAGCCTGGAATGCAGTGGCGCAATCTCGGCTCACTGCGACCTCTGCCTCCTGGGTTCAAGCGATTCTTCTGCCTCAGTCTCCCCAGTAGCTGGGACCACAGGCGCGTGCCACCACACCTGGCTAATTTTTTTTTTTTTTTTTTTTTTTTGATTTTTAGTAGAGTTTGACTGTGTTGGCCAGGATGGTCTCGATCTCTTGACCTCATGATCCGCCCGCCTCGGCCTCCCAAAGTGCTGGGATTACAGGCGTGAGCCACCGCGCCAGGCCTATATACTTCTTTTCCTTGCCATTCAGACACCTTCTTTTGTAAAGTACTCCTGCTTTTCTTTGATTGCTGTACACCCATATTGCTAGTTAACTAGATTTTGTGATTTAATTACCATTTGATGTTAAAACTCATTGACATATATATAATCCATGTATAATCATGTGAATGTAAAAATGAGTTTAAGCATAGATAGCTTTATTAGAGTTCTGAGAAGCCAGGTGATACTGGGAATCCAGAATTGTGTTCATATTAGGGATTTTTGCTTCTTGCAAAATATTAGCTGAAAGATGGAACTTCTTTATTAAACATCATCCAGTTGTTCAGTTAACTGAAATTATATTTTAATATGTTAAATAATTTGTTCATCTATTGAAGTTGTGTTATATGTGAAAGTAGTAGGACCTTCTGGAGCTGCTGGCAATTTCTTTCCTGTTTGTTGCTTTCATAGGCATTTTCTCGGAAAATGTTGGCTTTTGAATTTTTTGCCTTATTCTGTTGGTATATCATTCACTGAGTCTTCATTATTTATACTCTGTGTGGAAGGTACATTCTGTGTTGCTTAACGAGACTCTTCCAGGTAACACTAGAATAGAACAGCTTTGGTGAAAGGCAGTACTGTATATTTTTACAGCTATGAATTGCTTGTAATAGCATTTAGTTTATTTATTGCTTTAGCAGCCAATGTTATGGTCTGTGCCTTTGTTATGAAGGCAAAGGATCATATTCGGTTGTAAATACACCTCTGTATAAGATTTATCTGGTGGTCATGTTAGATAACATGGAAATCCCTACCCCTCCAAAATCTGCAGACTTCAGAGCATACCTTTCTCCGAAGGGAAACCCTGCGGTTGAACAGTGATGGTTTAAAAAATGCTGGTCCCAAGAAGAAAAAAATAAAAATAAATAAAAAATGCTGGTCCCTGTGGCTCAGCACCACACGTGTCTGCTTCACAGGAAATCCTTGCCTTTTAGCCAACTTTCAATATATGTCATTGTTAAAATCCTGTTTCTTGAAGTTTTACAATTCATGTATTGTAATTTGAACAGCTCAGCCTCCATACTCATTGGATCATATATTATCTGTATTTTATACATTTATTCCTTAGGACTTCTATTATATATCACTTATATATTACATAATATATAACATGTAATACATGAGTAATAGTAGACTTTGTGTCTTCAGGGAAAAGTGTATTTCACTCAAAGGCTGGAAGAATGTGACATCCATTATTACAGTTTACCATTCTCAAAAGAATGGGGCTTCTTTATTTAAAAATATCTTTACATTTTATGTTATTATTTTTTAGAGATAGAGTCTCACTCTGTCACCCAGGCTAGAGTGCAGTGGCATGATTGATCATAGCTCACTGAAGCCTTGAACTCTTGGGCTCAACTGATCTCCCATCTCAGCCTCCCAAGTAGCCAGGACAACCTGTGTGCGCCACACCGCACCCGGCTAATTTTTAAATTTTTTGTAGAGTCGTCTCGCTATGTTGCCCAGGCTGGTCTCAGACTCCTGGCCACAAACAGTCCTCCTGTGTTGGCCTCCCAAAGCGCTGGGCTTACAAGTGTGAGCCACTGTGCCTGGCTTTGTATTTTAATGTTTTATTCTTTAAGTCATCAGAAAAGTATATGTGGTATTGACTGTTTACATTTCTGACTATGTGAAAAATGTCTCTATTCAATCTTAGGGTGTGGTTAGAGCGGCCTTTTTTCATTTGCTCTTGTCTAAATGTTTTAGTGTGAGGATAAATCCCCCATTAATGTTTGTGCAGTTCTTATTGACCCAATTTTATTCTAAAATTAAAGACAGACTGCCTGTATTCAAGGTGATGTCATATCGTCTTGTTACAGTTATGCTTTATAGGATTTCAGTTAAGGGAGACCTTTTAATTTGATTTTCTTTTTTCATATTTGGCAGTATCACTTTGATGGAGATGGTGTTCTTCAGGATCAGGAAATACGAAGTCCTGTCTTTGTGTCTTAGCTTTCTAGGACTTCACATATTTTGAAATCCATATGATGAGTATCATTGAATAGATGTATTTGTGTAGTAGCTCATTGTGATGGTTTAATTAGGCTTGATTACAATGCAATGTACAATCAACCGTGCCACTTTTTTGTAAGATGACTTTAAACAGAACTCAAGTAATTTTTCAAGTATTTAACATAAGCAATAAGATAGATTACCCTTTTAAAAATTATTGGGCCGGGTGTGGTGGCTCACGCCTGTAATCCCAGCACTTTGGGAGGCTGAGGCTGGTGGATCACCTGAGGTCAGGAGTTTGAGATCAGCCTAACCAGGATGGTGAAACCCCATCTCTACTAAAAATACAAAAATTAGCTGGGTATGGTAGCATGTGCCTGTAGTCCCAGCTACTCGGGAGGCTGAGGCAGGAGGATAAATTGAGTATTCATATATTTGAGAAGTTGAGAAGGCTTAAAGTTTTCAGTAGTTCTGACGTTGAGAAGAATTAAGTGATGCTGTTGTCCGGTTTGGTTTGTGGTTCTGTTTATTTTTCTTATCAGCCTTTACTGTACCAATTGTTCCTCCAAATCCCAGGAGATTGCTTTTGCCTTCTGTGAATACCAAAATGCAGATCCTGCAGTTCCTGATAGAAAATACTATAGTATTTCACATATTCAATGCACATCTTCCTGTATACTTTAAATTATCTCTAGTTACTTATAATACTTCATACAGCGTAAATGCTATGGACTTATATTGTTTAGGAATAATGACAAGGAAAAAAGTCTGTACATGTTCAGTACAGCCATAAACACTGGAGGCCTAACTACATTTTCTTTTCTTTTTTTTTTTTTTTTTTTTTTTTAAGACAGGGCGGGGGCTGGAGTGCAGCAGTGCTGTCTCAGCTCACTTCGGCCTCCTCGTCCTGGGCCCAAACGATCCTCCTGCTTTAGCCTGCCAATTAGTTGGGACTACAGGCATGCACCACCACACGTGGCTAATTTTTGTGTGTTTTTTTTTTTTCGTAGAGACAGGACTTTGCCATGTTGGCCAGGCTGTTCTCAAACTCCTGTGATCCGCCCACCTGAGCCTCCTGAAGTGCTGGGAAGGCATGAGCCACCACGCCTGGCCTCTAACTGCATCTTCAATCCACGGTTGAATATAAGGATACAGAGTCTATAAATACAGAGCCTGTGTACAAGAGTAGATAGAATGCCATTTGCTGGTGGAAATATGTAAAAAATAATTTTTTGTTCATTTATGGCATTCTTTGTTTCAAAAAATAATTATAGGCCAGGCGTGGTGGCTCACACCTGTATTCCTAGCAGTTTGGGAGGCCAAGGCTGGAGAATTGCCTCACTCAGGAGTTCCATACCAGCCTGGACATGACAAAACCCCATCTCTACAAAAAAATAACAATAATTAGCTGGGTGTGGTGGTGTGCACCTTTAGTCTTAGCTACTTGGGAGGCTGAGGCAGGAGGATTGCTTGAGCCTGGGAAATCAAGGCTGCAGTGAGCCATGTTCACGCCATTGCACTCCAGCCTGGGTGACAAAGCGAGACCCTCTCTCAAAACAACCAAACCCCCAAAGATTTGATTTCAGGGACCCCATGGATCCTCTTGGGTTACTGGGGGGCATTAAGGTGTCTGTGGGTCCCCTTGCAGGCACAGTCTTGTCTATATTTCACATAAACTTTTTGAGGGGACAGTTTCAGGCTTCATCTGATTCTCAGGCAAATTGAAATCCAAATGAGTTTTAACAACACTGATCTAGGGTAGTGATTTCCAGTAGTTTTGGATTATGGGCCCCCAACAGTTGAAAATTGAGCAAACAGCTGTATGTTTATGTGTATTCCTAAAATGCAATTATGTATGACTATGAATATTTCAGGTATGTTGTAAGGATAGCAGTACACATAAACCTGTTCTCTGTTGAAATATTTTGGGTTCATGCTCTTTGAAGAACGTTGATCAAGGTCTTACTAGGGTAACAGTCTGTTTCTGATGGAGCATGACAGACACATTTGTATTCCCTGCCTTGGTACAAGTGGAATATGGATTTGTAGATGCACTGGGAGTGAGGATCCTTTGTGGGATTTTGCATTACAAGGTTTCCAGTTGTGTTGTGCTGAGGTATCAACAATCTGTATAAGAGGGCCTATGGAAATAAGGATTTAGCTAAATAGATTCTTAATACATTGTTAGCAGATCTGAAAATTATTTGGTATTTAGGGCTTAATACTGTTTATTGTAGAAGATAAAATGAAGCTGAATTTTAAGTCGGTTGATGTTCTTTGAGGAAATGGAGAGTATTTTTAATTAAAGAGAAAATCCTTACTGAATGGACATAATCAGATACAGCACTAAGTGGCATCGAAACCTCAATTACTGTTAAGAACTTTATGAAACGAGTTAACTCTGATTTTCTCATTGTTTACTGAAATCAGTTTTTAAAAAGGCTGTATCTGATTTCATTGTATTTCTAGGGTGATAAAAGAAAACGTGGCTGAAGGTACCTGAAGTTCAGCTTGCAGTGTAATTCAGAAGTTAAGACCAGAAGTACTGGAATCATACTTCCTTTCAGGTCAGTCCGTATCTGCTCATTATTTTCTAACAGATCCTTGAGTATTCATTTCTTCCTAGTTTTCTCTAGTCAGTTCTTCCTGATTCTGATTCTGTTGACTGTAATGAACATATGTAATGGTCTCAGTATTTTGAGTTGGTAGAATATTTATGAACAGTTTATAGCTGAAGCTGAAGCCTCTACAGCTTGGCCTGTGAAGACCAAGTTTTGTAGGAAATGCTGGGTTTCACCGGAAACCCTGGCATCACAGCTGGTCTCTCAGCAAGGCTAGAGGGGACTGTCAGCTCTGCCTTGCCCTCCTCTTTCCTCACTGGTGTAATGCATATATTGATTTGTCTTCAGGTAAAACTGGACTGAGGGGAAGTGACATTTTATAGAGGTCTTGGAGTGAGGAGAGAGAGGAAAAAAAAAGGTCTTTTTATAAAGTAAAAAAAATTTCCTATTGATTTTTATTAATGACCTCCAAACCTAGAATTTTAAACTGTGTTCCTTGGAAAGTATGTAATCTTAAAAATGGCATCAGAGAATCAGATCCATTCCTCCTCTGCTTTCTGCTTTTTTGGAGAGGGGTCACAATTTTTCTATTCTTTTGTTATGTCACAAAATATTATCAAAACATTAATGCAGTCTTTATGACAAAATTCCCGTGGGTACATTGTCATCCTAATAGATCCAGAAAGTATTAAGTGTATTTCTTTCCTAGCTCTTATCTGGTGATGATAAACATTATTCTCTCTTATTCTTGCTGCTCTAAGTGGTGCTGGGGGCTAGGAGTGACAGAGTTGCCTGAGAGCTTCTTGGAAATACAGGATCTCCTACGCAGGACAGAGTCAGAAAATCCATTTTAACTGTGGAGATCAGGTCCTGTGTACTAGTGAAGACTGTTTCTTTTCCAGGAATTGTGTGCACTTCGTTTGAGATGCACTGATGTATTCCATAGTTTTGAGAAATTTTACCGTTTCAAAGTATCTGACACCTCATGTAGCACAAAAATGTGATAGCTGTTTTGCATACTATACCCAGCTCCAGAAAGTTAATCTCAGGCTTTGGTTCTCCAGCCTGGGTCCCAGACCAGCAGCATTGCCCTCTGGGAGCTTCAGAATGCACAGAACCTAGAGAATAATTTTATGGTCTGTGGACATTTTGTTGAAATTAAACTTTCAAATTGCTATATATATAGGTCTCTGAAAATCCAAATAACCAATTTCATATATGGGTAAGGAAAAAAATTCGTGTGTCCATAAGCTATGTGGCATAGATCAAGGCTGTGGCATTCTGTGGCCTTCAAAGAGAGAAGGGGAGATTTTATAAGCTTATCAAATAGATTTGTCATTGGAACTAAAATTAGGATTTTTAAATTTTGATTAAAAAATATGAATACTGGGCCGGGCATGGTGGCTCACACCTGTAATCCAAGCACTTTGGAAGCCAAGGTGGGCGGATCGCCTGAGGTCAGGAGTTCAAGATCAGCCTGACCAACATGGTGAAACCCCGTCTTTAAAAAAATAAAAACAAATAAAAAAATAATAAAAAATAAAAAATATGAATACTGTTACTTTAACTCCTTTTCATTATAGATTTTACTTCTAACAAAGTCAGTGAAAAAGAAACGTGTTCACTCCAGAAACATGTAAAGAAAGTAAAATTATTAAAATACCAAATATTTAATTCTTGTGACAGATATTGAATCTGCTTTTAAAGAGTTAAGAAATTGCCATTTTCATGACAGTTTTTTCCTTCAACAATCTTAATATTGAACCTTGAAATTTTTGTTTTAGGTCTGCTGGCTGGTCAGTGATTCTAGTCCAGCAAATTACTTTATGACTGAAAGCTCTTCTTTGTTTAGAAAAATCTACTGTGGAGATTAGGTCCTGTTTACTAACGAAGACTCTCTTTTCCAGGTCAAAACATTTTGTGGGAAAAGTCCTGTTCATGACCTGGGAGAAACAAGACAGAAAACAAATCCTACCTCATTTATGAATTTCTTACACAAGCAGTTTATGGATGTCTGGGCAATCGTAACACTTTACATTTAAAAACATACTATAGGGGCACATTTTCTGTGGTTAAAAACGATCTCCGGAATAAGTGTAAACTAGTTTTCTTTTTTATTGAGGGTTTTGGCTTTTTATTTGTAAATTAAATTGTTACCTACTCCTTGGTGCGGTGGTCTTGCTGGTTTATGTTGGACAGTAGTGTGGTAGCAATGCACAAATTCACAATTAGCCAACAGATCCTTCCTTTTCAACACTCTGTGACTGGAAACCATTAGAGGATTTTCAAAAACTGTCCCTCATAGCCCAAATTTTGGGTCTCTCAAAAATGAGAATAAGAAAATTGGCATTGTTGGGAGAAAAATCCTGTTTTACTGAAGCATGAACCGGCTCAGGCAAGCAAATAGCGGGAGTTAGCACAGGAAGGGGAGTGTGCTGCAGGGATGTCTGGCGATGTCACCTTCAAAACTAAAGCGGTTCCAGGTGGACAGACGAGTCCCTGATCATGTTGTGACTGCATTGTGAACCTTCATTGTCTTCACAGTCTTGCCCCTTACCTAGTGAGGCTTTTCTGAACTTGGAGAGAGACATCTAGAAATCCCAGTTTTGCTGTGTAAGGACCATTAGCTGCAAGTCATTGGAAGTCAAAAGAAAGCAGTGTAAATTCCAAAGTGGTCTTGACTTAGCAAGGATATGGGGTAAGTCTAAAACTTTAGATTTAAGGCTTTGAAACATGTTAACTGCATGAAATAGTAAACATTTCAAACTCTTTGGCCTTTGTCATTTTGTGACCCAGGTTTTTCAGTCTGTTGTATGTCTCCTGCCTGCCTTGTTTTGCTAATCCTCCTCCTCCTCGAGCTTCTCCACTCCATTTTTATTCTGGGCATCCAATCCACCCTTTCACAGTGTGTGCTTCATCAGGTCCCTGGTTCACATCTGAGTACCTTATAAGCCTTGCCAGCACTAGTATATTTGCAGTAACAGTTGGGGGGGGGGGAGGGTGTGTGTGTGTGGGCGTGTGTGGGTGTGTGGGGTGTGTGTGTGTGTGTGTTGGGGGGGGGGGGGGGGGGGGGGGGGGGGTGTGTGTGTGTGGGCGTGTGTGGGTGTGTGGTGTGTGTGTGTGTGTGTGTTGGGGGAAGCTTTACTTTCAAAGCTATCCAATATAATGGATACAAAGCGGAACCCAGGAAGTAGCACCTGAGCTTCCAATCGACTTTCCTGATGATTCCACTGAATAAGATTCTCCACATTTAAGACTCAAGATAGGATTGACTTGATAGTGTATAAAAATGGAAGTTTTCTACTTCTGGACTGAAACCAAACGCCTCATATCTAATTGTAGTTATTCAACATCAGAATCCCTCTTTTTGGCAGAACAGACAAAAGAATGTGTACTTTCTACTACAGCCATTACAGCAAACTAGATCTGAGTGCGGTTGCTAGTAAATTAACTGAACAGCCCAATTATGTTGTCCTTACACAAGCAGACACTGGAAAGGAATAATGGCAGAGGACATGACTGAGTCTGGCTACAGCCATGCATCCCATCTGTGGTGAGCTTAAGTCCCGAGATCGCCTGTATCCTAGGCTGTGAACTGAATCATGTACTATATCTGACTTTATAGCCTTCCAGGGGAAAGGTTAGGACATCTGGACACGACTACGGCTATGTCCTCTGTCACATAAGCTGTGCTGCATACACTAACTACACGAGGGTCCCTTGGGCCTTGACCTGTGGCTCTAAACTTTATCTATAAACCTTTGGTAAGGTGCTGCCTGAGAACTGCTTTGTTTTCCAGAGGGATCACTGCTCAGGCTTTTTTCCCCCAAAAATAATTTTGAACTATGTGCCGATTCCTATTTGGTTTATGGCTTAGACACCCTGCCTTCCTGATCAACAGCAGGCCACCTCCTCATGTGTTCCTCTGAGGCTGTTCATTCACATCTGTAGTTGGACTCCTACTGTCTCCTTTATTGCTCCTGACCTGCACTACTGCTGACTCACATCTCCTTCTCCCCCCACAAAGCTATGAAACCAGATACATTCATTACATGATTCAATTTAGTTGAAAAAAAGTCCAATCTCAGCTCTCATTTAGCTAAAAAATTGCAAATATCAACCATGTTTTAAAGTTTGAAACTTGAGATCTAAAAGGAAACAGACCAACATCATAATGTTTTATTGACAAAACCATAGGAAAAGGCAGTTTTAGGATGTAAAGTAAAAATGGTGCTCTGAAATATCTACACAAATATGAATTCTGAAAAGTTTTCATTAAAATCGTATTTTATACAATTAGAAACCAATGAGGAACAAAACAATTTTCAACTTCTCCATAACCCAGACTGAGCTTGATTTATGCTTGCCAGATATTTAAGAGGATCTGAGTTCAACCTGTGGGTAATATACAGAAGCAGGAACTCTTCAAGACAGCGTGGCGGCTCCCACGCAGCCGACAGGTAACAGGCTTGGCTGTTACCTAAGTCCCATCTTCCCAGTTGGTACTCAAAACAAGGTTACAAGATGTGGCTTTAAAAAAATGTACAGATTCCAAGAACAAAGTTAAAACCTCATTTTTTTGTTTTGTTTTGTTTTTGAGACAGGATCTCATTCTGTCACCTAGGCTGGAGTGCAGTGGCCGTTCAGGTTCGCTGCAGCCTTGACCTCCCAGCCAAGCAGTCCTTTCACCTCAGCTTCCTGAGTAGCTGGGACTACGGGTGTGTGCCACCCATGTTACCCAGGCTGGTCTCGAACTCTTGCACTTAAGCGGTCCTCCAGCCTCAGCCTTCAAAGCGCTGGGATTATTGGTGTGAGCCACGACACCTGGTCAAAAGTTCACATTTAATATTCTCTTTTATGCCTCATAGTGTACTGATTTACATTCTTGCTAAATCTTAAAGACTCTCTTGTTACCCTCTGAAAAGATTAGTGACTACAGCACATTTACAAAGTGACTGCCCTCTCCACCTTTTGTGCTTAGGGAATGTGTGGCTACTGCCTACTAGAAAAAGATCAGGCCTCCCCAACCCCTTCAAGGGCAGCAAACGCACACTTTATTCCATGCTTGGGTAACCTGACTATAACATGGCTCCCTTGCTGTAAGCAAATGCTTTAGAGTTGAATTTTTTCTTTTTTTTTAAACACAGAAGTTCACCAGGGCTAACAAAAAATTTCAAGTTAAGAAAATAAGTCTTGCTGGGTGCAGTGGCTCACATCTGTAATCCCAGCACTTTGGAGGCCGAGGCGGTTGGATCACCTGAGGCCAGGAGTTCGAGACCAGCTTGCCCAACACGGAGAAACCCCGTCTCTACTAAAAATACAAAATTACCTGGGCATGCCTGTTATCCCAGCTACTTGGGGGTCGGAGGTTGCCGTGAGCTGAGGTCGTGCCATTGCACTCCAGCCTTGGCAACAAGAGCGAAACTCCATCTCCAAAAAAAAGAAAAAGTCTTTAATTTTCTTAAATAATCCTCATATGTACTATCCACATTGTGGAAAAACTGAAATATGCAGTCTGGACACTGCACTGAGATTCCAGCACCCTGGCAGAGACACAGCTATGTCGCATCTTACAGACTACAACAGACAACAGGCTTGCTTGCAAGAAGTTTAGACAAAACTTTACATGGATGTGCTGGAATTCCAAACTGCTGTCAAAGAGAGTACAGGAATCGGTCTGCAGAGAACTCCACCCAATCCCTTCCGTTTGGTCACTGCAGCTGCACTCTATATGCACCTATTAGCAACTTAACCTGTTGAAAGAAAAGAATGCAGGTGTCAGTATAGATCCAGAAGAAAACCCACACATATCCGAGGTTTGCTTCTATTATTTGGCAATATTTTCAGGTTGCTTATCATCAGTTTACACTGTTAGATCATTGCCATTTTAATTCAAGAAATAATTCCAAGTGCTTATAATTTTATATTACTGTTTTATTAGACAGACTATTTTGTCCAGCTTCCTTTCACACAAGAGATTTGGGACCGCCCTAAAGATAACACATTTGGCAATTCCATACCAAGGCCTAGAACGTGATTCAGATGGCTGCATCCTCTAGAGAGCGTTCTTCTCAGCTGCAGCCTAGTCGTTTTCCTGCCACATTATCATGTCTAACACAGAGTAGACTGAGGGGGTGCACCAAGCATCACTGCTCAAGGAAGTGCCTGTCTCTAGGACAGGCACACCAGGATTCTTGGAATTCTTTTCTAATGATGACACAGTAATCTGGAGTAACAACTTGAGTAGTGACACTAAATATGGAGAAAGGATTTTCACCTTGGCAGAGGGTGCTTCCGTCAACCTTATGAAGAGCTTATTGGGACCTGCAATAGGGCTGAATGAGTAAACAAAATGACTGTCCTACAATGGAAAGAAAAAAAAAATCAGTGTTTTTTCACACAAACTTAGACCAGAAGCCTTTAAAACATCAATGTTGTAAAAGAATCATAAATTTTATTTTTATTATTTACTGTTTTGGAGATGGAATCTCTGTTGCCCAGGCTAGAGGCTGTGGTGTGATCTTGGCTCACTGAAGCCTCTGCCTCCCAGGTTCCAGTGATTCTCCTGCCTCAGCCTCCTGGGTAGAGATTACAGGTGCATGCCAAATGCCCGGCTAATTTTTGAATCGTTAGCAGAGACGGGGTTTCACTATGTTGGCCAGGCTGGTCTTGAACTCCTGACCTCAGGTGATCTGCCCACCTGGGCCACCCAAAGTGCTTATTTTTAATTCGTAAGTCAGTATGTTGTGGAGGCCAAGGCGGCAGATCGCTTGAGCCCAGAAGTTTGAGACCAGCCTGGCCAACATGGTGAAACCCTGTCTCTACAAAAAATACAAAAAATTAGCTGGGTGTGGTGGCACGTCTGTAGTCCCAGGTAGTTGGGAGGCTAAAGCAGGAGGATTGCTTGTGCCTGGGAGGTGGAGGCTGCAGTGGGCTGTGATCCATGCCACTGCATTCCAGCCTGGATAACAAAGTGAGAGGGTCTCAGAAAAAAAAATTGTCATCTATTTTTCCCTTGATTAAAAATATACGAATGACAAAATTAATCCAGGCAACTGGATTAAAATGCACCCAGTCATATACAGTACAAGTGTTAAAGTGACTATATC
This sequence comes from Sapajus apella, assembly GCF_009761245.1. Lineage (NCBI taxonomy): Eukaryota > Metazoa > Chordata > Mammalia > Primates > Cebidae > Sapajus > Sapajus apella. The sequence goes on along the minus strand of NW_022437165.1, from coordinate 558,537 downwards.
CAGCTAATTTTGCGTAATTGAGTCCAAGGAAATAATTCTAAAAGTGGCCAAGTAATTATGTACAGAGTCTTTGAGATCATTAAGAATTTATATTCAAAACAATGATGGTCCTAAGGCAGCATAGTAAGCATAATTTAAGGCAAAAAATAAACAGGAAAAACTCCTACTGACAAAATTTAGGATAATCTTACTTTATGGGTAAAATTATTACCCAGAAAGTATTAATGGGTAATATTAATTGGGTCATTTTCTGAACAATTTTATTAAGACACAAAAAATTTAAAATTAAGTCAACTACTATTAATTGGGCCCTTTTCTGAGCAATTATATTTTATTAAGACACTAAAATTAAGTCATCTGTGCTTTTGATTAGAAGAATATACTTTTTAGTAGTGAAATACAGAGTATCTTACCAGAAAAACAGGAAGTTGAAATTTATCATTCAGAACTACAGCTTGTACACTGCATGGTCCACAGAGCCGCGCAATAACTTCTTTACCCAAAAAGTTTGCATGGAAGATAAACAGCAGGATGCCAGAGCCTGAACACACGGGAGATGTGTGTGAATTACTCCAAATGCAACCTTGAGCCCCCAGAGGGAACATCCACGCCAGATGGAAGAGGGCCCCTGAGCTGGGCCTGGTCAGACAAGCATCACCCACTGCAGCTGGAGGCTCAGAGGAGGCTGGCCGTCTCAACGCTTGTGTCACCTGGCATTTTTCAACCCACAGAACCCTTTTTACCTTTTGCCCAAGTAACCTCTACTGACAGTTCATGGAAAAGACTTAAGTACGATTTTCTACACTGAAATTATTAAACTGGTATTTAAAGATTGCTGCTGAATGAGCACACGTCCCAGGGACATTCCCGTGGTGGGCATCTTTGGGTGTGGGTCTGAGTGGTTTTCCATTTTCTTCCACATACTCTTTGGTCCCTTCCAAATTTTCTGATTAACATATACCAAAAATTGGCCAGGCATGGTGGCTCACACCTGTAATCCTAGCACTTTGGGAGGCTGAGGTGGGCGGATCACCTGAGGTCAGGAATTCAAGACCAGCCTGACCAACATGGAGAAACCCTGTCTCTACTAAAAATACAAAATTAGCCAGGTGTGGTGGCACATGCCTGTAATCCCAGTTACTCTGGAGGCTGAGGCAGGGGAATCGGTTGAACCTGGAAGGCGGAGGTTGCAGTGAGCCAAGATTGCACCACTACACTCCAGCCTGGGGAACGGAGTGAGACTCCATCTCAATCAATCAATCAATCAATCAATATTGGTTGATGCAGACCTTGTGCCCATGCTGAAAAAACTCTGCAGGCCCAGCTGCTGTGGGTGTCAGTGGGTGCTCAGGTTCGCCAGGGCCAGCCCAGGCCATCACTCTCTGGTGCCCACACCTGGCAATGCAGATGCTCCATGTGAATAAACAAAACTAAATTATTGGCCGAGCATGGTGACTCGTGCCTGTAATCCCAGCACTTTGGGAGGCCGAGGCAGGCGGATCACTTGAGGTCTGGAGTTTGAGTACAGCCTGACCAACACGGCCCCAACTCTACTAAAACTACAAAAATTAGTTGGGTGTGGCAGCGGGTGCCTGTAGTCCCACCCACTCTGGAGGATGAGGCAGAAGAATCACTTGAACCCAGAAGGCAGAGGTTGCAGCTAGCCGAGATCGTGCCACTGCACGCCAGTCTAGGTGACAGAGGGAGACTCCCTCTCAAAAAAAAAAACAACTATAAATTATGATTTCACGTCAAGTTCTCTCAACACTAAGATATTACAAATGGCTCTTTCAGGGTCATGGCTATATGTTCTTAAATACATTTTCCAGGAATGAATACAAACCATTTACAAAATGGGGAACAAGGGTTTCTAAGCAAAAAAAGGCTAGAGTCCAGCTTCCTCCCCCTGGCAGACAGTGCTGCTTCCACATCTACCTAGCACCGTGCCTAGGGAGGGCCAGCCGCAGTCCTGCCTGGAGAGCAGCTGTTGGGCAGAGGCTAGAGAGGAATTGGCATTTCCATCTCTCAGTTTTACTATGGGCAAGACTATTTTTCTTTTTCAAAGGGCAAAGACTACTACAAACAAAATTCAGGGAAAAAACATTCTAGGCTTAGAATCCTGAAGCTGAATTTTAATAAAACTCATTAGGAACCAGTGTCATTAAGACGCAACTTCCAAGCTCAAAATGGGTGTTAAAACAGGGAAGGGGGTGTCAGCTGGGTCTCTCTTCCACCAGAGCAGCTCGGCTGTTAACTGGTCTGCAGAGTTATTACAAGTAATGGAATTTCCTTAAAGTTTTGTTCAACGAAAAGATTCTGTCAAAAAGTCTGTTAATATAGTGTCACACTTCACATAGAAAAGTGTGAAGAGAGGCATAGGCTTACCTTCTGCTATGTTCTGTGGGGGTTTGTAATTGAAATCTGTTGAAAAATCTGGCCCCTCACAGAGTCGATGGCATGCAATTGGAAAAACGGGTTCTAGCAGAGCAAGGCGAGCTTCAAAGTAATCCTTTATTGTCTCTTCTGCTACTCTGGAAAGTCTAAGAAAAAAAAAATAGTAGGCATTGCTAACATTAATGTAGAAAACAACCACAAGCCTGTCAAATACCAGTGAGGCCAACCTTCCAAAAGAGAGCTGCAGCTGCTTGCCTCTACTTTCCAGCTCTCCCTCCACCAGCACCGGACAGCCGTGGATCTGTCTTGTTGTCCATCTCAGTGGAAGCGAAGTCTCTTCCCCTCACTGCCATTTCCAACTCCCTAGCCTTTAGAACAGTGCTTGGCACAAGTCTATGTGTAATACGTAGTTGTCTAATGAATCAGTGGAAAATCAGAAATGGGAATCCCTCAGTCCTGGGCAATTCAGGAAAGTGGGTCACTCTACTTGCTGGATCTCTGCAAACACCCCGTGTGAACAGAGGAGTCAGGACTCCAGCCATCAGCAGCACTGAGGGCGACGGGCGCAGTCCTAGAGGCCCACTCGAGACCTGCTACGTAAACACCCGCCTTGAGTTTGCTACTGTCTGTGAGAGTTTGATACGTGTTGCTAAAAGAGTTAAGTGATAGAATACTAAACTGTTTTAAGTATGAACTTGCAATCAAATAAAATGTGATTTAGAATTTACTTGAAAAAGAATGAACTGAATAAACTGGTAAATCCTGACAACCGACAACAGAATATTAATCAGAAATGCACTATCAAGACATGGAAGGAATCTCGGATGCCTATTACTAAATGAAAAAAGCCAATCTGAAAAGGCCAAATAATGTTTGATTCCAACTGTTCTGGGTAGGGCAAAACATGAAGACAGTAAAATTACTGGTGGTTGTCAAGGGCTAGGGGAGGGAAGGATGTAGAGGTGGAAAACACAGGCTTTTTAAGGCCATGAAACTATTCTCTATGACTCTGTGATGAGGGATGGATGTCATTATGTATTTGTCCAAATCCAGAGAATGTGTAACACCACGAGTGAGCCCTAATGTCAATGCTGTGCTCCAGGTGATTATGAGGTGTCCCTATAGGCACATTGGCTGTAAGTAATGTACCACTGTGGGTGACTGGGGTCTCAACAGTGGGGGAGGATGGTGTGGGGGAGGCTTCGAAATATGTACCTTCCATTTAACTTTGCTGTGCTTAAAACTGTGGCAAGAAATAAAGTCTATTAAAAAGAAAGACAAAAGTTTAAAGTTTTTTTTTTTTTTTTTGAGATGGAGTCTCACTCTGTCACCCAGGCTGGAGTGCGGTAGCGCCATCTTGGCGCACTGCAACCTCCGCCGCCTGGCTTCAAGCGATTCTCCTGCCTCAGCCTCCCGAGTAGCTGGGATTACAGGCACCCACCGCCACGTGTGGCTAATTTCTTTTTTAGTAGAGATGGGGTTTCACCATGTTGGCTGGGCTGGTCTCAAACTCCTGACCTCAAGTGACCCACCCACCTTAGCCTCCCAATGCACTAGAATTACAAGTATGAACCACTGTGCCCAGCCAAGTTTAAATGTTTTTAAGAAAATGTCTACTAACCAAATTAAGAGTATACTTAAGATTTAAGAAAAATACTCCCAGATAGGCCAATGTTAACTTTTAAATTTTTTGAGACTTAGCTGGGCGCAATTGATCATGCCTGTAATCCCAGCAGTCTGGGAGGCCGATGTGGGTGGATCATGAGGTCAGGAGTTCGAGACCAGCCTGGCCAACATGGCAAAACCCCGTCTCTACTAATACAAAATTTAGCCAGGTGTGGTGGCAGGCGCCTGTAATCCCAGCTACTCGGGAAGCTGAGGCAGGAGAATCAGCTGAACCTGGGAGGTGGAGGTTGTGGTGAGCCGAAAGATTGTGCCACTGCATTACAGCCTGGGTGACAAGAGCAAGGCTCCATCTCAAAAAAAAAAAAAAAAAAAAAAAAAAAAATTTTTTTGAGAAATAACTTGCAGAGAAATAATTCACATGCCATTTATGAATCTGTGACCTACTGGAAACAAAACCACCAGGACTTGTGCTGGATGTTTTTCTGACACACAGGGCACTCCAACTACAACGTGTCTACATAAACAGGTGTATGCTACGGGACTTAACCACGGCACAGTCCTTCCCACTTACGTCTCTAAATGGCTCTTCAGCAAGTCGTACACAAGCACGTTGTTAGACTGCTTCGCAAAGTGCAGGGCACTGTTTTGGTGCTTTGACAAAATGTTGCAGTCAGCTCCACATTCAATTACGAGTCGTACGATGTCTGAATTTCCTCTTTTACAGGCCTAGGTCAGGTAAAAAGGAGTAACAATTACTTAGCTGTAAACTGTGGTAACACTACCCACAGCTGTTGGTTCCGTCTCTATGCATGCCTGGGGGTTCTCTGTGAAGAGAGGGCACAGGGCAGGGAAGAGGGGAGAGAATTTATGGCGCTTGTCAGGCCATGGCATTAGGAGTCACACAGTGTTGTTTAAATGCAAGTGGGGAATATCTTTGACTCAGGGGCCAACACAGAAATCTGTGTGCTATATTCAGTCAATTTCTTCACTTAATTTTCAGGAAATGGGCAACTTCAAAAAGGATGCTTCAGTCCCAAGACAGAACAGACACCAGGCCTTGCTAAGCAGTCCCCTGCTGTCCTCTGTCCCTGCCATGCTGTCCCCCGTGAGCCAGCCTCTCAGCAGAGGCACAGAGATATGCAAGCCTAGCCCTCACTATAGAGAGCTTTTTCTCCAGAATCTCAAAAGCACCTCTCATAACCTCAAAATGTCCCCAGCTGCTGCTGTAAAGGAGACACCCAAGCACAGGTATGAATCTGAATTTGCAAATCTATGATGGAGCTGTGGCACAGTCAACAGTTTCTGTCTCTGCCACTTACTAGCCACGTGACTTCAGATAAGTCCCTTAATTCTTCTGAGGCTCACGTTTCCATCTGTGAAGGGAGATGAGGGTCCCTGTGCCTCCCTACCCTGTGAGGCAGATGCTGGGAGGGCGAGAGGCCCCGCTGGGACCCACAGAGCCCACAGTGACGGGCGAGGGCAGACCCTCTGCACCTGCCCGCTCTGGTAAGAACCAATGTAGACACTTTCTCCTCAGGTGAAAAGGTTTTTGTTTTAATTTCTGAAAATTACTATGTTTACATCTCATTCTAAAACTCAAAAAAACTTGAATATACTAAATCCTGAAAGCAATTAAAATACAGATTTTCAGAGACAAATACTTAAAAAACTTCATGGCAGATAAAGGTAGTCTATGGAATTCAGACCCAGTGAAATAAGTGCTATGTGTCCTCTCAGGGAAGAAATGCCACGCCCTCCCCAACCCACTTCCAGAGCCATCTCCCCTCTGTGCCCCACTCCCCAACTCAACACCATACCTCAGCAAGGCAGGCAGCCCTGAGGAGCTGACCCGGGTGCCTGCTGTGCCAGGGGAGGTGCTGCCTGCCAAGGACCACTTCCGTCCGCCCCGTGGCTCTCACACTCCCTCCTCCTCCTCCGCTTCTCCCCACGCAGGCTTCTTCCATCTATGGCCCTTTTCTCCTTTCCAATTCCCCATGGATGACCCCACTCTCAACCTATGGCTACAGTCACTGTTGCAGAGCTGAAGGCAACAAACCCGAATCTCCAGTCCGTACCTCTCTCCTGAGCCCAGGATCCCCAGTGAAATGTGCAGAGGTGACATATAAACAACCCAATGCTCAACTCCCCCAATCTGTGCCACCTGTGCCCCCAATTAGGAAATGGAATACCCAGGCGTCACCTCCAGTTACCAAGCTCTGTGAATTCTACCTCCTACCAAGTGGTCACCTCACCTGCTCCACCCCTTCTGCCACTACTGAGATACGGACTTGTTATTTCAAGTAACCTGGAGACCCTCCCGACAAGTCTGCAAACTATCTTCCTCCCAATCTATGCCTCTTCTGTACTGAGAAGCGTTAAAACAAACAAATGAAAACCCTCTAATCCGATTCTACCCTTCTCCAGCTTCAACCAACCTTGCTGTGGCTCCCCAGTGCCCTCAGACTTGGCCCACAGGGGCTTCTGTGCCCACCCACCTCTCTCATGCCCTAGACACATCTGCATGGCTGCAGTTCAGGGTGTACCTGGCCATCTGTCACCAAGATGATGCTTTGAGAGGCCACCTCGGCTCCACACACAGCAACCACAGAAACAAATGAAGGGAAACAAAAGACAAACCTCAGGCTCCTGAACAAAATGAACATTCCCATGCACCAAAAGGAAAGTGCGTGAGGCCAGGAGCTCAAGACCAGCCTGGGCAACACAGTGATATCCTGCCTTTAATAAGAAAAAAAAAAATGGCTGGGCGTGGTGTCATGCACTTGGGAGCCTGAGGGAAGAGACACTTGAGCTTGGGAAGTCAAGGCTTCAGTGAGGCATGACGGTGCCACTGCACTCCAGCCTGGGTGGCAGAGGAGACTGTTTATGGGCCTCGTGCAGCAGAAGGCCAAGGGACAGTGGTCTGGGCCTTCAGAATAGGGTTCACAGTGGGATTCAATGCCAGGTGCCCTGCAGACCTGGGGCCTGGCTATGTTCTTTTGCTTACTGGGGCCAGAGGCTGGAATGGACACTGGGCAGGCCCCTGCTTGGCGCAATGGCTTACACAGAGCCAAGCATCCCAGGGACACAAGAGGACACGTGCCCATGGGGAGCTGAGCCGGCCACCCCTGGCTGGGTGTCTGGACCTGCTACATCCTAACAGCATCTTGGGCCAGGAACCCACAACTGCCGCAGAGGAACCAACCAGACCGGGCAGGGCCCCCTGAGACAAATGCCAAACTGCTGACCTTCCTCTCAAAACCTGTCTGGAAATCGCGTTCCAGAACACAGGAGCAAGCCCAAGGCGACAAATTCACCATCATAAAATGTCGAACACACAGAGCACACGAGGAGCTCCGTCCCACCCTCGGCCCGGCTTCGAGGCCGGCAGCCTCTCCGCTGCTCCAGCTGTGGCTGGAGTGCCCTTCCTGCTGACTTGACTGCCATTTAGGACACAGTGTGGCACTGGCCTCATCCACCCTAAGGACTGCCAGTGTCCCCAGGGCCTAGCTCGGAACACTTCCCTGTGACCTCCAATCATATCACTGCCCATATGAGCTCTCACTGCTGCCCTGCTGGCCCGTTTCTCCTCCTTCCACGTGAGCGGCTGGACTCCAGGACTGTCTTGGTACCCACTGTGTTCTCAGTCCCCAGCACAGTGCCTGACAGTGGCAGATGCCAACACAAGCACCAGCCAACGTACTGAAGAAAGGGACGACCCACAGGAGGGGTTTACCTTCATCAGCGCAGTCTCACCATTGCTTTGCTGGACATTTACAAAAGCTCCTGCTTCCAAAAGAATAGCCACTGTAGTTAAAAAGTTCTATTAAAAGAAAAAAAAAAGCGAATTTAATGCCCCAAATTATTTAAAAGACAGTTTTCAGATATTTTGAAATTTTTAGTCATCAGGAAAAATACCCGGCAGGTTCTATTGCAAGTGGCTGTGGGCCACAGCATTTATGTGGGGCCACGGGGCTGAGCCCTGTCCCACAGATGCCCACGCTCGGCCACTCACTGTGCTGCCAGCAACAACTGCTACCTGAGTGGAACCACTGGCTCCAACCTAACAGCCTCTGCATATAAATTCTTTAAAAAGATATAAATCCTTTGAAAAGGTGTGGTGGCTCACGCCTGTAATCCCAGCCAGCACTTTGGGAGGCTGAGGCGGGTGGATCACGAGGTCAAGAGATCGAGACCATCCTCGCCAACATTGTGAAACGCCGTCTCTACTAAAAATACAAAAATTAGCAGGGCGTGGTGGTGCGTGCCTGAAGTGCCAGCTACTTAGGAGGCTGAGGCAGGAGAATCACTTGAACTCTTGACCTCAGGTGATCCACCCACCTTGGCTTCCCAAAGTGCTAGGATTACAGGTGTGAGCCACCATGCCCGGCCTGAGAATCACTTGAATCTGGGAGGCAGAGGATGCAGTGAGCCAAGATCATGTCACTGCATTCCAGCCTGGCAACAGAGCTAGACTCTGTCTCAAAAAAAAAAAGAAAAGATATTGGGAGGCAGAGGTGGGTGGATCACCTGAAGTCAGGGGTTTGAGGCCAGCCTGGCCAACATGGTGAAACCCATCTGTACTAAAAATACAAAAATTAGCCAGGTGTGGTGGCACACGCCTACAGTACCAGCTACTGGGGAGGCTGACGCAGGAGAATCTCCTGAACCCAGGAGGCAGAGGTTGCAGTGAGCTGAGATCACGCCACTGCACTCCAACCTGGGCGACCAAAAAAAAAAAAAAAAAAAAAAAAAAAAAGAAAAAGAAAAAGATGATATATGGGAACATTTCAATTAAATTATTAACCAAAAGGAATACAAATACAGTTGGAAAAAAACTTGAAATTATCTAGGATTAAAATTAATATTAGTACTTTAATCAGAGTACTTTAATATAAATTATTTCCAATGAGATAAATCACATTTTGAAATGTGATTACAATGCACTATTGATAAAACCATTCATTACATGTCACAGATCAACTGAAACATGAAATTAAAAAGTTACCCTGGCTGGGCGTGGTGGCTCATGCCTGTGATCCCAGCACTTTAACCGAGGCAGGAGGATCACTTGAGTCCAGGCCGGGCAACACAGTGACACCGTGTCTCTACAAATTTTTTTTTTTTTTGAGACAGAGTCTTGCTCTGTTGCCAGGGTGGAGTGCAGTGGCGTCATCTCGGCTCACTGCAACCTCTGCCTTCCCAGGTTCAAGTCTCCTGCCTCAGCCTCCCAAGTGGCTGAGACTACAGGCATGTGCCACCACGTCCAGCTGATTTTTGTATTTTTAGAAGAGACAGGGTTTCACCATGTTGGTCAGGATGTTCTTGATCTCTTGACCTCGTGATCCGCCTGCCTCGGCCTCCCAAAGTGCTGGGATTACAGGCGTGAGCCACCGCACCTGGCCCCTAAAAAAATTTAAAAAATTAGCCAGGTGTGGTAGCGCACGCTTAGTCCCAGCTACTTGGGAGGCTGAGGCAAGGGATTGCTTGGGTCCAGGGAGTTTGAAGCTGCAGTGAGTTATGATGGTGCCCTGCACCCCAGCCCGTGGGACAGAGACCTTATTTCTAAAAATAAATTTTTAAAAAGCGATGTGGCCACGTGACTGCTATATTTCACTACCGAAGAGATCCTCTCAGGCCGTCGGCAGAAATACCATGAAAGCTCTGAAATGGATGCATGAGAAGCCACAAACCTTCTCTGCAGCATGAATGAGGGCGGTGGTCCCGTTCTTCTGCCGACCGTTCACTTTTGCGCCTTTCGTGATGAGGAGTCGCAGGAGGTCATCCTGCCCTCCCGCAGCAGCAAGCATCACCAGTGTCATCCCACTGGAATCCTGTGTTGGTTTTGTTAAGTAAAAAACTTGTTAATCTTTAGTCAGAACAATTTCAGAACCAATCTCTTCACTTGAGATGTTTCAATGTGAAATCACTAATGGGCAATAATTTAAGCATCTACTTAGGATTCTCGCTAAAATATCCCAACCATCAGAAACTAGTAGCTTTTAGAATATTTTTCACATGTAAATGCTTGTATAAAATTTTACAGCTTTCCTCTACAGGCCCACCTCGTTTCACTGAGCTTTGCTTTACTGCACTTCACAGGGACTTTGTTTTTTACAAATTGAAGGTTTGTGGCAACCCTGCCACAAGCAAGTTTACTCACACCATTACTCCCACGGCATGTGCTCATTTTGTGTCGTTCTGTCGGCATTCTTTAGCAGTAGAGTATTTGTAAATTAAGATATATAGTTTTGTTTTTTTTTTTAAAGATGTAATGCTCTTCACACTTAGACTATAGTATAATGTAAACCTAACTTTTATATGCACCAGGAAACCAAAAATTTGTGTGACTCCCTTTATTGCAAGAGTCTGGAACCAAACTCACAATATCTCCAAGGAATGCTTGAATTTTTTTGTTGGTGTTGTTTTTCCTTCTTTCTTTTTTATTGAGACAGGATGTTGCTGTGTTGTCCAGGCTGGTCTCAAACTCCTGGGCTTAAGCACTCCTCCTGCCTCAGCCTCGGGTAGCTGGGATTACAGGTGCGCACCACCATGCCCAGCTCTCATTTTTGTATCTTTTTTGTTTTTATTTTGTGTATTAAATCCTAAAGGCACATAAAACGCTTGCACCATATAAAATGAAGTGAATTTTTGGGGGGCATTATGATCAAATTTTCTACCTAAAAAATCCAAAAGAAGTAACTTGAAAACTATCAGCGTAAGAGAATTTCGTTAAGTGACTGCAGACACACACATGGATGTATACAAAGACATTCACAGCTTTACCACAGGCAAGCAATAACCAGTTAGGAAACAAAATGTAAATAAAAAAAGACTCTAATGACCATAATATTATAAAACATATAGGCAGACATCTATAAGAAATGTGCAATGTCTACATGAATGAAAAAACCCACAGAACTTTGCTTAAGTGTATAAATGAAGAGCTGAGTGAATGTAGAATTACCATGTTCCCAGATAGAAGATGCAAAATGCAAATACAAATGTCAGTTCTCTGTCAATCTATATATTTCATGCCATTTTAATCAAAATCCCATTAATTTTTTGAATTGTAATCCCAAGGGATGAAACCTAAAAAATCCACAGCTAAGCTAAAAAATGAAAGAAAAAAATATAAAGATATTTTCTAAGCAAGACAAGATAACCAAAAGCCATAAATGTAAAAGATCCACAGATATGATTGCCTAAAAATGAAAATCTTCAAGCAATTCAAGACTCAAACACAAAACCTAAAATCTAGGGAGAAAGGGTCAATATGCTTCCATTAAAAAATCCATATGTATCAGTAAGAAAAATCCACAGCTACAACAGAGAAATGGACAGTTGTTGTAAACAAGGCAACCATCAAAGAAACACAGATGGCCACGGGAAAATGGTCTTATTCTACACTCTCAAAGTGGCAAAGGGTAACCAACATACAAAACAGGTAGACCATAACCAAACCAAACCATCACTTTTAAGGGGGAGGAATTAAAGGGACTGTAACTGTATATTTAGAGGATTCTACAATTTTTTAATTTTACAAAGTGAAAGTGCATCACCTTTTTTTTTTTGAGACAGAGTCTTGCTCTGTCACCCAGGCTGGAGCGCAGTGGCACGATCTTGGCTTACCACAGCCTTGACCTCCCAGGCTCAGGTGATCCTCCCACCTCAGCCAGCCAAGTAGCTGGGACTACAGGTGTACACCACCATGTCCAGCTAGTTTTTTCTAGAGCTGCGGTTTCACCATGGAGCCCAAGCAGGTCTCAAATTCCTAAGTTCAAGCAATCCTCCTGCCTCGGCCTCCCAAAGTGCTGGGATTACAGGTGTGTGCCACCATGCCCAGCTTTTTTGTAATTAAAATAAATGAAAACTTAAATTGAATTCTTTCAAGATTTACTTTCCATTTTCCTTTCACGAGATTTTTAAAAGACATATTACCTCTTGGTCCAGGTTATATTCTTCATTTGAATTAAGTGCAACTTTTACAGTAATATAATCCCCATTTTTCACAGCATCCCTTAACACATCTAAAATGAAAGAAAAGTGAAGTTAGCCTTTATATATCTAGATTTGTGAAAGGAATTTCAATATTTCCAAAACTACTCACTACTTGGAATTGCATCTGCTGCAGCAAAATTCTCATCTTCCCCATCAAGGTGCTTTTGGAAATCTTCTAACTTCATCCATTCCAACTGCAGGTCCATACCCAAACTCAGAATCTGCTGCCTGCCATCTGGAACACACAAAGGCCTTGTTAACATACATTTATATGAAGTATAAAAAACCTACGATGTTGTTTATTAAATTTGTGGTGTCTTAACCAAAGCTTTATGTATACTTTTAACGTAAGTCATTGTATAATGGGGTCTTTTAATTGATAAAATCCCCAATTTTCTTTGGGAAGTAATATGAACTATCCACATTTAGAAGCCACGGTGCTGTGAACGCTTAAAGATAAATAGGTGGCTGGGTGCGGTGGCTCACGCCTGTAATCCCAGTACTTTGGGAGGCTGAGGTGGGTGGATCACCGGGTCAGAGATTGAGATCATTCTAGCTAACACGGTGAAACCCCGTCTCTATTAAAAATACAAAAAATTAGCTGGGTGTGGTGGCACGTGCCTGTAATCCCAGCTACTCAGGAGGCTGAGGCAGGAGAATCACTTGAATCCAGGAGGCAGAGGTTGCAGTGAGCTGAGATCATGCCCTGCACTCCAGCCTGGGTGACAGAGCAAGACTCTGTCTCACAAATAAATAAGTAACCTGTCATTGTAAAATAGCAAAGGAGGAATTTTAAGACTCAGTAGCTCAAAGGAAGGAGAAATCAGGGATCCGGTAAGAGGAAATGCAATTCTAATGTGACTTTTCTCCCTTCCACCATTCTTCTTGGACATACACTGCTTCCAACCATGTACAGATAAAGCCATTCTCAGTGTGTGAGCTAATCCAGCACGTAAGTCAAAGGCACTGCTTGTGGATCCTTCCAGACTCACTCAGGCACCTATGCCTGGAAGCCTCCTGCTCCCACAGTGCCCTGGCTCACACCCAACCCACTGCGAGGTACTGCTAGAGTTCTCCCCGATGGGACCCACAGGTGTGGGAACACTGAGGACGCATGTGTTCGGCCTTTATCACCACTGCAATCGATCAGACTTCAGTGCAGCTTATCTGGGAGTAATTCACAATGGTTATGTGCTCTTTCTACAAATGAAAAACAGAAATACTTGATGGTAAGAGTTAAAGGATTTTCACCGGAATCCAATTCCTCAATCTACATAGATGTTAGGCAGTTGGCCCAGCCACAGATATAGTTTGTAAAACACATGCAATAACTGAGTAACTTTTTCCAAAGCCCTCAACTGAAACTAACACTTCTGCTAATTCTGAGAGCTGACAGCAGAGAAACAGCACAGCCTCTGGGCTGTCCATCCTGCAGCATCCCAGCTCTATCCGCAACAGTAACAGTGAAAGCCACTAGCAATCATGACACGTTAACTTGTTTACATGAATGGATCGATTTCCTCCATACACAATAATCTGTAAGGGGAGACGTGTTACAGATGAGAGAAGCTGGAAAGGCTCCAGGGTTTGCTCAGAGACACACCAGAGAGTAGCAGAGCTGGTCTTCTTACTCAGGTGTCTGAGTCCTCCGTGGAGCCCCCACCCGGTAAGCCCCATAACCCATCCCGCCACCAAGGAAGCAGCATGGAAAGACTGGAAGCAGTGTTCTTAGGTCTTTATGAACTGAGAGAATACCACCGAACTCACAGGGCTGCTGTAAGAACGCACAGCATCCCTAGACCAGAACCATTGGAAAGGCTGAGCTGCAGCTCAGACTGTGGTCTCTATCAAAGCAAACTGGTTCAAAACCTATGTTCATTCCTGACAAGTGCTGGGCCTTGCCTCTGAACCTGATAGGCTTAATTTTCTCTTTATTTTTAATAAGAAACTCGATATACATATATGAAAGAATGCATGCCATGAAACAATCAAGTGTGCTCTGTGGTCCTAAGAACTGCCCAGGGGCACACACCTGTGCCTACCACAGCTGGCCCCTGTGTGGTGTCATTTACATCTGCAGTCTATGTCTCTCATGCTCTTCTTCAAAATAGCTTTGCCATAAATACACATATCCCTAAGAAATACATAGTTGGTTTTGCTTGCTAATGAGCTTTAGACAAATTGCCGGAGTTCTTTATGCTCTGGGTAGTGATCCTTTGTCTTTTCACTCTTTCTTATGGTAGCTTTGACAAATGGAACTATATTGTTCAGTCAATTTTATCATTCTGTTCCTTTATGGAACATTTAGTGTCTTAAGAAATCTTTCCCTACACCCAAGGTCGTAAAGATAGTATCCTTAATCTCTAAATACCTAGAATCTAGATACCCTCCGAATAGGGCCCACTCCACCAGGATTTGACTCTCACGTATGGGCTTTTGCTACATGAATAACCATCTGTTCTGACACCAGTGAGAAGAGTCATCCTCCCTACAGGGACCGCGATGCCCCATCCTCTGTCCTTTATCAGAGCTGCACCGCCTGACTGAGGTCTCTGCCGTGCTCGCTAGTTCACCTCCTTCCTGTGCCAAGTAAATGCTGTACTGATTGCTAGTTTGATATAGCAGGTTTTGACTGTTTATGGGGACAGCTGGCTCTGGCTTTTCTTGAATCTTCATATAAACCGCAGAAACAGCATTTGTAAATTCCATGAAAAACTGTGTTGACATTTTGATTAGAACTGCAGTGATGCTATAGACCAGTTTGGAGAAAATGACACATTTCTAAAATTGTTTTCCTTTTTTTTTTTTTCTCTAAGACAGAGTCTCACTCCGTCACTCAGGCTGGAGTGCAGTGGCGCAATCTCGGCTCACAGCAACCTCCACATTCCGGGTTCAAGTGATTTCTGTGCCTCAGCCCCCTGACTAGCTGAAATTGCATGAGCGTGCTACCACACCTGGTTAATTTTTGTATTTTTTAGTAGAGATGGGGTTTCAACATGTTAGCCAGGCTGGTCTCGAACTCCTGACCTCAAATGATCTGCCTGCCATGGCCTTCCAAACTGCTAGGATTACAGGCATAAGGAACTGCACCTGGTCCCTAAAATCGTTTTCTAATAAAAATGCATATATACATTTTAGTAACTTTTAAGCAATCAAGAAATCTTTAAAATTTTCTTCGTACAGGCTTTTTTTTTTTTTTTTGAGACGTAGTTTCACTCTTGTTGCCTAGGCTGGAGTGCAATGCCACAATCTTAGCTCCCAGCAACCTCTGCCTCTTGGGTTCAAGCAATTCTCCTGCCTCAGCCTCCCATGTAGCTGGGATTACAGGCCTGCCACCATGCCTGGCTAATTTTGTGTTTTTAGTAGAGACGGGGATTCTCTACGTTGGTCAGGCTGGTCTTGAACTCCTGACCTCAAGTGATCCACCCTGCCTTGCTGGGGTTACAGGCATGAGCCACTGCACTGGTCCTTTTTTTTTTTTTGGAGACCGTGTTTTGCTCTATTGCCCAGGCTGGAGTGCAGTGGCACTATCTCGGCTCACTGCAACCTCCACTTCCCAGGTTCAAGCAATTCTCCTGCCTCAGCCTCCCGAGTAGCTGGGACCACAGCCGTGTGCCACCACAACCAGCTAATTTTTGCATTTTTAGTAGAGATGGGGGTTTCACCAGATTGGCCAGGCTGGTCTCAAACTCCTGACCTCAAGTGATCCACCCACCTCAGCCTCCCATGATTACAGGTGTGAGCCACCGTGCCTGGCCCATCATTTATGAACAATATTCTAAGCAATTTTTTAAATGTGTTGCTATTGAAAACCGTATCTTTTTAAAATATACTATTTATGTAGAAATGTATATAGGTTTAAAAAATAAAATTGGCTTTTATCACTGATCTTATATCCACTCACCTTGCTAAATTTTTAATACTTCTAATAATTTGTAGATTCTTCTGGGTTTTCCATATGAATCTGATAATAACAGATTATTATTATTTTCTTTTTTTGATAAGAGTCTTGCTCTGTCATCCAGGCTGAAGTTCAGTGGCGTGATTTTAACTCACTACAACCTATGCATCCTGGGCTCAAATGATCCTCCCACCTTAGCTTCCTGAATAGCTGGGACTACAGGTGGGTGCCATCCTGCCTGGTTAATTTTTGTCTTTTTTGGTTTTTTGAGATGGAGTTTCCCTCTTGTTGCCCAGGCTGGAGTGCAATGGTGTGATCTCAGCTTACCGCAACCTCTGCCTCCCGGGTTCAAGTGATCTTCCTGTCTCAGCCTCCTGAGAAGCTGGGGTTACAGGCGTGCACCACCATGCTTGGCTACTTTTGTATATTTTTGTAAAGATGAGGTTTCACCATGTTGCTCAGGCTGGTCTCAGAACTTCTGAGCTCAAGTGATCTGCTTGGCCTGTCAAAGTGCTGGGATTACAGGTGTGAGCCACCTTGCCTGGCTGACAGCTTTTCCCCCTTCCTTTCCAATGCCTATGCCTTTTATATTTCTTTGCCTTACTGTACTGAGTAGACCTTAGTATAACGCTGAATAAAAGTGATGACAGAGGCATCCTTGTATTATTCCTGATTTAAAATCAATGTTTCTGGTTAGTCATGGTGGCTCATGCCTGTAGGAGGCTGGGGCAAGTGGATCACTTGAACCCAGGAGTTAAAGACCAGCCTGGGCAACATGGTGAAACCGGTCTCCATAAAAAATCACATCAAATCAATGTTTCTAATGTTTTACCATTACAACTCATGCTGCTAAAGGGTTTGTTGTCGTTGCTGGTTTTTTAAAGACAGGGTCTCACTCCTGTCATCCAGGCTGGAATATAGTGGTGTTATCATGGCTCACTACATCCTTGAACTTTTGGGCTCAAGTGATCCTCTGTCTCAGCCACCCAAGTAGCTAAGATTACACCTGGCTAATGTATAAATTTTTTGTACAGACAGGGTCTTGTTTTCCCAGGCTAGTCTTGAACTCCCACTTCAGCCTCCCAAAGTGCTGGGATTAGAAGAGTGAGCCACCACGCCTGGCTTACGTTGCTAAAGGTTTAATGCTCTTTATCAATCGAGAAAGCTCCCTTTATTCATAATTTGTTAGGTTTTATTTACTTTTTAATCAAGAATGCCATTAAATCAATTTCTCCTTTACAATTCGTAGGAAAAACCCAATGTGATGATTTTTTTTTTTTTTAAAACAGGGCCAGATTAAATTTGCTAATATTTTGTGGGGGACTTTTGCATGTGACTTCATTTAGTGAGTTTGGCCTGTCATTTTCCTTTCTAAGTTTTATTGTCTGGTTTTGGTACTGAATTTATAATGGTCTCCCAGAATGAGTTAGTGTTAGCATTCTTTGTCTATTTTTAGAACTACTTTTATGAATGAGTTAGTGTTAGCATTCTTTGTCTATTTTTAGAACTACTTTTATAAGTTTGGTTGCGTTTGGTTTGAGAAAACCATCTGGGCTTGGTGTTAAATTTATGAAGCTGTTTTAATTATTATTTCACATTCTTTAACAGTTGTGACTATTCAGTGTTTTTTGGATCAGTTTCATTAAATTATTTTTTCCCTAGGAATTTTCCCATGTCATTTAGTTTTCAAATCTCTTTTGAAATTTTAGAGATGAGGTCTGGCCATGTTGTCCAGGATGGAGTGCAGTGGCTGTCCACAGGTATAATCTTAGTGAACTATAGCCTTGAACTCCTGGGCTTAACTGATCCTCCTGCCTTGCCTCCTGAGTAGCTGCAATTACAGGCACACACCACCACACCTAGGCAGTTTTTTTCTTTTTTGGAGACCAAGTCTTGCTCTGTCACTCAGCCTGGAGTGCAGTGGCGCAATCTCAGCTCACTACGACCTCCACCTCCCAGGTTCAAACAATTGTCCTGCCTCACCCTCCCAAGTAGCTGGGACTACTGTACTGGTGCACGCCACCACACTTTAAGTCTTTGTATTTTAGTGGAGACGGGGTTTCACTGTTGTTGCTCAGGATGGTCTCAAACTTCTGAGCTCAGGCAATCCACCTGCCTCAACCTCCCAAAGTGCTGGGATTACAGACGTAAGCCACCGTGCCCAGGTGCCTAGCCAGCTTTCATATTTATTAGTAAGAAATTGCTCATAGAATTCTTTTTTTTTTTTTGAGACAGTGTCTCACTTTGTAGCCCAGGACGGAGTGCAGTGGTGTGATCTCGGCTCATTGCAACCTCCGCCCCCTCCCAGGTCCCGGTTCAAGCAAGTTTCCTGCCTCAGCCTCCTGAGTAGCTGGAATTACAGGCATGTGCAACCATGCCCAGCTAATTTTGTATTTTTAGTAAAGATGGAGTTTCACTATATCAGCCAGGCTGTTCTTGGAACTCCTGACCTCATGATCCATCTACCTTGGCCTCCCAAAGTGCTGGGATTACAGGCATGAGCCACTGCACCTGGCGCTCACAGAATTCCTTCATCTTTTTAATCTGTACACAACCTGTAATCATGTCTCTTTTTTTTTTTTTTTGGCAATGAAGTCTCGCTGTGTCACCTAGGCTGGAGTGTGGTGGCACGATCTTGGCTCACTGCAATCTCTGCCTCCGGGGTTCAAGCAATTCTCCTGCCTCAGCCTCCCGAGCAGCTGGGACTATAGGCACACACCACCATGCCTGGCTAAATCCTGTCCCTTTTTCATGTGTTTCTTTTGTTCTCAACAAACTGTGTCAGAGGCTTGCTTATTTTACAGCAAAGCCAGGAATCCACTTCTGGGTTTACTGATGTTCCCCCTACTGTATCTGTTCCTTTCTGGCTGGTATCTCAACAGCAGTGCTAATTGGCATCTGCCCTCTGGGCGACCGACCTCTTCCTTCTTGCCCGCTGGTACTAGAAATTACCCTAATTTCCTGCAAGCTCAGCAATGCATCCAAAAGCACATTTTACCTAGGTATCCAGGATATGGTCGTTTTGTAGTAACAGGGTTTCCCAGACAATCTAGTCTGTCATATATTCTCAATTTCTCAATTCTCTCCAACTGTTTCTCAAGATTCACAAATTATAAAAAGTTTTATTAGACTAGCCTTTCTCATTTATTAGGTCCTAGTTATAAACATACATGTACACTTTTTAGTACTCCTTCCCATCACTACTGTAGTCTGTATTCTTCTTCTCGACCAATTCCAATGTCCTCAGGACACCATTTACAATATAAACTTATTTCATGTTATTTGCTGCAACGTTAAAAGGGCAAAATACAAATAAGTTAGTATTTGATAATTTTCTGAAAGAAATTTATTAAATAGTAAGATATAAAATGAGGCTGCCAGGTAAGAATAGGTAAGGTAGAAAATCAGAAATATTTTAGTTTCTATACGTGCTGAGAACATAGGAACTCAGAAAAATTGTTTGATCCATTGAGAAGTCACAGAATGACCCAAGTCTTCACTATAAAATGTTTTTATTATTTATTCAGGAGATCCAAATAAAGAGTTTATTTATCCAAATAAACTCTTCTATTCCATTACTTTTTTTTTATCTTGAAAGCAAAAATACAGAGAGAGAAAAGTACAATAAAATATTATGGTGCAGCACTTCCCTGAAAAATTGATTCCAGAACGATTCCAAACTCACCCGATTTCTCATCTGCTTGGCACGCACTGTCTAAAACATCCTGATCACCTTCCGCAGCAATGTATGCCCAAGTATCCGTTTCGTCTCTGGTGTTTCTCCTTTCTTTAAGTGACTGTTTGTTTTCCTTGGTTTTGTGATCGTCTATGGTTTTAAAATCCAGTGGCATTTCTTCTCTTTTTCGATTATTCTCAGAAACATCATTTTTTTCTTCTGGTGTTAATTTCAACAAATCAAATGCACTTCTTATTTCCTTAAGTGCTAATGAAAAAATTAAAATTGATAGTTAAGTATGAGTCACAAATTTCTGTTACACTCAAAAGAAAATCTAAGTTAGTGTTAAACCAAGAAGATATTTTCTTAATTTTTACTAACCTCTACCTTGCTTATAAAGCCTGGTCTGATTTAACTATCAAAGGCACAAAATCATTTCAACTGGTCTTTCTACTAGTCACTCAATATTCAGAAATGATGTCCAGTGTGAATGGCTATTAAGCAGATGCTGTGAACTACTCAACTCCTGTTGTGACAAAGGCCTACCGAAGACAGTGAGCCTAAGAGTGATCCAAGTCTCACCAGCGTCTTTCTCACTGCTAAAGACACCAGACTGTCTAATAGCTGGATCCTGAAGCTTGTACAAAAATGGTTTCTGGTGGCAAGTGAGGGAAATAGCAGGGTGCCAGAGCATTGCCTGTGTACCTGGT
Source organism: Sapajus apella (assembly GCF_009761245.1). Taxonomy (NCBI): domain Eukaryota; kingdom Metazoa; phylum Chordata; class Mammalia; order Primates; family Cebidae; genus Sapajus; species Sapajus apella. The sequence continues at coordinate 538,232 of NW_022437165.1, read as the reverse complement.
AAAACTGTACCTGATGCTACTAGCTTTTAACTAAAGAAGAAAGTGGGAAAGAAAACTGGCAGGTACTAGAACTGATATAAGAAATAACTCCCGAGATAAATTTTAGGGACAGTGATCCAAGATGGCCGAATCGGAACAGCTCAGGAGTGTAGTTCTCAGCGAGAACAATGCAGAGGGTGAGTGATCACCAATTTCCAAACGAGTTATTACTGCCCACAGACCAGGAGATTCCCAGGCTGAAAAGCACCAAGAGTTTCCTGCATGGCTGTTTCAGCTAGCACAGTGGGTCTCTGCACAAAAACTCACACAAAGCTGGGTGGCCATTTCAATTGGCGCCTGGAATGCCTAGGAGACAGAGCCACCCATTCAACTGAAAAAAAGGGGGCTGAAACAGGGAGCCAGGTGATCTGGCTCAGCGGGTCCTACCCCCACAAAGACCAGCAATCTGAAACACTCTGGATTGAGAGTTTTGCAGAGCAAATGTAGCTGGACCCGGGACAGTCCAGCTCTGTCGGGGGAAGGGCGTCATACGCTACTACCGAGGCAGTCCCTCATTACCGAGGCAATCTGCCATTACCGAGGCAGTTCTAACTATACCTCTATAAACAAAACCACAAGGAAGTTCACACAGCAGCTGGACAGAGTCCACAGCAGCTCAGCAACGCCTCTGCTCGCAGACTGTGACTAGGCTATCCCCTCACTGGGCAGGGCATCTCTGAAAAAAGGTGGTTGCATGTCAGGAACTTATAAATAAAGCCCCACCTTCTCAGGACAGAGCACCTGGGAAAAAAGGCGGTTATGAGTTCCACTGCAGCAGACTTAAACGTACCTGCCCAGCAGCTCTGAACAAAACAACAGAGCTCACGGCTCAGCACTTGAGCTCCTATAAGGGTCAGACTGTCTCCTCAAGCAGCTCCCTGATCCCCGTATACCCAAGGAGACACCTCATAAAGGAGAGCTCAGGCTGACATCTGGCGGGTATCCTTCTGGGATGAAGATAACAGAAGAAGAAACTGGCCGAAACCCTTACTGTTCTGCAGCCGCCACAGGTGATCCCCAGGCAAACAGGGTCTGGAGTTGACCTCCAGCAGTCCTACAGCAGAAGGGCCTGACTGTTAGAAGGAAAACTAAAAAACAGAAAGAAATAACTTCATTATCAACAAAAAGGGCGTCCATCTGAAAGTCACCAATTACAAAGACCACAGGTAGCTAAATCCCCAAAGATGGGAAGAAACCAGCGCAAAAAGGATGAAAACACCCAAAACCAGAACAACTCTCCTCCAAGGGATCACAACTCCTCATCAGCAAGGGAACAAAGCTGGATCGAGAATGAGTCTGATGAATTGACAGAAACAGGCTTCAGAGGGTGCATAATAACAAACTTCTCTGAGCTAAAAGAACATGTTCTAACCCAATGCAAAAGAAACTAAGAACTTTGAAAAAAGGTTTGATGAAATGTTAATGAGAATAAACAGCTTAGAGAAGAATATAAATGACCTGATGGAGCTGAAAAACACAACATGAGAACTTTGAGAAGAACACACAAGTTTAAATAGCCGAATCGACCAAGCAGAAGAAAGGATATCAGAGATTGAAGATCAACTCAATGAAATAAAATAAGAAAGCAAGATTAGAGAAGAGTGAAAAGAAATGAACAAAGCCTCCAAGAAATATGGGATTATGTGAAAAGACCTAATCGACGTTTGACAGGTGTACCTGAATGTGATGGAAAGAATGAATCCAAGCTGGAAAACACTCTTCAGGATATTATCCAGGAAAACTTCCCCAACCTAGAAGGCAGGCCAATATTGAAGTCCAGGAAATACAGAGAACACTACAAAGATATTCCTCAAGAAGAGCAACCCCAAGGCACATAATCGTCAGATTCACCAGGGTTGAAATGAAGGAAAAAATGCTAAGGGCATCCAGAGGGAAAGGCCTGGTTACCCACAAAGGGAAGCCCATCAGACTCATGGCAGATCTCTCAGCAGAAACCCTACAAGCCAGAAGAGAGTGGGGGCCAATATTCAACATCTTTAAAGAAAAGAACTTTCAACCTAGAATTTCAAATCCAGCCAAACTAGGTTTCATAAGTGAAGGAGAAATAAAATCCTTTACAAACAAGCAATTGCTGAGAGATTTCGTCACCACCAGGCCTGCCTTACAAGAGTTCCTGAAAGAAGCACTAAACATAGAAAGGAACAACCAGTACCAGCCACTCCAAAAATGTACCAAATGGTAAACAGCATCGACACAATGAAGAAACTGTGTCAACTAATGGGCAAAACAACCAGCTAGCAACAAAATGGCAGGATCAAATTCACACATAACAATATTAACCTTAAATGTAAATAGGCTAAATGCCTCAATCAAAAGACACAGACTAGCGAATTGGATAAAAAGTCAGAACCCACTGGCGTGCTGTATCCAGGAAACCCATCTCATATGCAAGGACACATATAGGCTCAAAATAAAGGGATGGAGGAAGATATACCAAGCAAATGGAGAGCAAAAAAAAGTACGAGTTGCAATCCTAGTCTCTGATAAAATAGATATTAAACCAACAAAGTTCAAAAGAGATGAAGAAGGGCATTACATAATGGTAAAAGGATCAATGCAACAAGAAGAGCTAATGATACTAAATATATACGCACCCAATACAGGAGCACCCAGATACATAAAGCAAGTTCTTAACCTACAAAGAGACTTAGATTCTCACACAATAATAGTGGGAGACTTTAACACTCCACTGTCAATATTAGACAGATCAACCAGACAAAAAATTAACAAGGATATCCAGAACTTGAACTCAGACCAAGCAAACCTAAAAGACATCTACAGAACTCTCCACCCCCAATCTATAGAATATAAATTATTCTCAGCACCACATCACACTTACTCGAAAACTGACCACATAATTGGAAGTAAATAACTCCTCAGCAAATGCAAAAGAATGGAAATCATAACAAACAGTGACCACAGTGCAATCAAATTAGAATTCAGGGTTAAGAAACTAACTCAGAACCACACAGCTTCATGGAAACTGAACAGCTGGCTCTTGAATGCTGACTGGATAAACAATGAAATGAAGGCAGAAATAAAGTTGTTCTTCAAAACCAACGAAAATGAAGATACAACGTATCAGAATCTCTGGGGCACATTTAAAGCAATGTCTAGAGGAAAATTTATGGCAATAAATGCCCAAATGAGAAGCAAGGAAAGATCTAACATCAACACCCTATCATCAAAATTGAAAGAGCTAGAGGAGCAAGATCAAAAAAACTTAAGAGCTAGCAGAAGACAAGAAATAACTAAGATCAGAGCAAAACTGAAGGAGATAGAGACACAAAAAAACCCTTCAAAAAAATCAATAAATCCAGGAGCTGGTTTTTGGAAAAGATCAACAAAATAGAGCACTAGCCAGATTAATAAAAAAGAAAAGAGAGAATAATCAAATAGATGCAATAAAAAATGATAAAGGGGATATCACCACCAATTCCACAGAAATACAAACTACCATAATAGATTACTACAAACAACTCTATGCACATAAACCAGTAAACTTGGAAGAAATGGATAAATTCCTGGACACTTGCACCTTCCTAAGCCTAAACCAGGAAGAAGTTGAAACCCTGAATAGACCAATAACAAGGGCTGAAATTGAGGCAGCAATTAATAGCCTACCAATCAAAAAAAAAAAAAAAAAAAAAAAAAAGCTCTGGTCCAGATGAGTTGACAGCCAAATTCTACTAGACATACAAAGAGGAGTTGGTACCACTCCTTCTGAAACTATTCCAAACAATACAAAAGAGGGAATCCTTCCCAAATCATTTTATGAGATCAATATCATCCTGATACCAAAACCCAGCAGAGACTCAACAAAAAAAGAAAACTTCAGACCAATATCCATTATGAACATAGATGCAAAAATCTTCAATAAAATACTGACAAACTGAATGCAACAGCACATCAAAAAGCTTACCCATCACAATCAAGTAGGCCTCATCCTGGGGATGGCAAGGCTGGTTCAACATACCCAAGTCTATAAACGTAATCCACCACATAAACAGAACCAAAGACAAAAACCACATGATTATCTCAACAGATGCAGAGAAGGCCTTTGACAAAATTCAACAGCGCTTTATGCTAAACACTCTCAATAAACTAGGTATCAACGGAATGTATCACAAAATAATAAAAGCTATTTATGACAAACCCACAGCCAATATCATACTGAAAGGGCAAAAATTGGAAGCATTCCCTTTGAAATCTGGCACTAGACAAGGATGCCCTCTCACTACTATTCAACACAGTATTGGAAGTTTTAGCCAGAGCAATCAGGCAAGAAAAAGAAGTAAAGGATATTCAATTAGGAAAGAAGGAAGTCAAATTGTCTATATTTGCTGATGACTTAATTGTATATTTAGAAGACCCCAACGTCTCAGCCTAAAACCTCCTGAAACTGATAAGCAACTTCAGCAAAGTCTCAGGATCAAAATCAATGTGCAGAAATCACAAGCATTCCTATACACCAATAACAGACAGACAGATCAAGAGCGAACTCCCATTCACAATTGCTACAATGAGAATAAAATACCTAGGAATACATCTAACAAAGGATGTAAAGGACCTCCTCAAGGAGAACTACAAACCACTGTTCAAGGAAATAAGAGAGGACACAAACAGATGGAAAAATATTCCATGCTCATGGTTAGGAAGAATCAATATTGTGAAAATGGCCACAGTGCCCAAAGTAATTTATAGATTCAATGCTATCCCCATCAAGCTACCTATAACCCTCTTCACAGAACTGGAAAAAACCACCTTAAACTTCATATGGAACCAAAAGAGAGCCCACATAGCCAAGACAATCCTAAACAAAAAGAACAAAGCTGGCCAGGCGCGGTGGCTCAAGCCTGTAATCCCAGCACTGTGGGAGGCCAAGGCGGGTGGATCACGAGGTCAAGAGATCGAGACCATCCTGGTCAACATGGTGAAATCCTGTCTCTACTAAAAATACAAAAAATTAGCTGGGCATGGTGGCGTGTGCCTGTAATCCCAGCGACTCAGGAGGCTGGGGCAGGAGAATTGCCTGAACCCGGGAGGCGGAGGTTGCGGTGAGCTGAGATCGCGCCATTGCACTCCAGCCTGGGTAACAAGAGCGAAACTCCGTCTCAAAAAAAAAAAAAAAAAAAAAAAAAAAAAAAAAAAAAAGAACAAAGCTGGAGTCCTCTCTTATTTCCTTGAGCAGTGGTTTGTGTTCTCCTTGAAGAGATCCTTTACATCCTTTGTTAGTTGTATTCCTAGGCATTTTATTCTCTTTGTAGCAATTGTGAATGGCAGTTCGTTCTTGATTTGGCTCTCTTTAAGTCTGTTATTGGTATATAGGAATGCTTGTGATTTCCGCACATTGATTTTGTATCCTGAGACTGCTGAAGTTGCTTATCAGTTTCAGGAGATTTGGGGCTGAGACAATGGAGTCTTCTACCTGACTTCAAGCTATACTACAAGGCTACAGTAATCAAAACAGCATGGTACTGGTACCAAAACAGAGATACAGACCAATGGAACAGAACAGAGGCCTCAGAGGCAACGCCACACATCTACAACCATCTGATCTTTGACAAATCTGACAAAAACAACCAATGGGGAAAGGATTCCCTGTTGAATAAATGTTGTTGGGAAAACTGGCTAGCCATATGCAGAAAGCAGAAACTGGACCCCTTTCTGACACCTTAAACTAACATTAACTCCAGATGGATTAATGACTTAAAAGAACTAACACCATAAAAACCCTAGAAGAAAACCTAGGCAAAACCATTCAGGACGCAGGCATAGGAAGGACTTCATGACTAAAACACAAAAACATTGGCAACAAAAGCCAAAATAGACAAATGGGATCTAATTAAACTCCAGAGCATCTGTATAGCAAAAGAAACAATCATTAGAGTGAACCAGCAACCAACAGACTGGGAAAACATTTTTGCAATCTACCCATCTGACAAAGGGCTAATATCCAGAATCTACAAAGAACTAAAATAGATTTACAAGAAAAAAAACCAATCCATTCAAAAGTGGGCAAAGGACACGAACAGACACTTTTCAAAAGAAGACACATATGAGGCCAACAAACATATGAAAAAATACTCATCACTGGTCATTAGAGAAAGGCAAATCAAAACCACATTGACATACCATCTCACACCAGTTAGAATGGTGATTATTAAAGAATCTGGAGACAATTATTGAGAGGATGTGGAGAAATAGGAACACTTCTACACTGTTGGTGGGAGTGAAAATTAGTGTAGAATTGGTGGGAGTGTAACTTCAACCATTGTGGAAGACAGTGTGGTGATTCCTCAAGGACCTAGAAATAGAATCCATTTGACCCAGCAATCCCATTACTGGGTATATATCCAAAGGATTATAAATTGTTCTATTATAAAGACGCATGCACACATATGTTCATTGCAGCACTGTTTACACTAGCAAAGACCTGGAACCAAGCCAAATGCCCATCGATGATGGACTGGACAGGGAAAATGTGGCACATATACACCATGGAATACTACGCAGCCATAAAAAACAAGTTTGTGTCCTTTGTAGGGACATGAATGACCCTGGAAACCATCATTCTCAGCAAACTGACACAAAAACAGAAAATCAAACACCGCATGTTCTCACTCATACATGGTTGTTGAACAATGAGAATACATGGACACAGGGAGGGAAGCATCACACACTAGGGTTTGTTTGGGGGGAATAGGGGAGGGACAGTGGGGGTAGGAAGGTTGGGGAGGGATAACATGGGGAGAAATGCCAGATAGAGATGACGGGGAGATGGAGGCAGCAAACCACATTGCCATGTATGTACCTATGCAACAACCCTACATGTTCTGCACATGTATCTTAGAACCTAAAGGGCAATTAAAAAAAAAATAACCCCCAAAAGAAGATAATTAGGATGAATTCCATTATAAATTCTGGGTATACAGCAGACGAGTTTTATTATCAGGGAATGTTGAAAACTGGACTCTAGTGAGGACCTCTATGAATGGAACAAACAGTAGTTCCATTTAAGACTATATGTTCACAGTAAAAATATACCTGAAACTGACATACTAGATACTAGGAGGAAAAAACGTTAACAAGGCTAGGTCCAATTTTGCAGTATTTTGAACCTCTAATCATTCTTTGAAGACTAGAAGGCATTTACTATTTTTGTTTTGCTTTGAATGATAGTCTTAAAGCCACTTTATGTGTAACCCACTGAAACAGCCACTGCTCCTGCCTAGCTTCATTCACCTGCTTCTACTGCCAACCCCAGCGTAGGCTTAGAAAAAAATTACTTTTAGTATTACCTCAGTTACATACAGCTTTCAGGAAAAAAAACCCAGAGAAAATCATCCATCTCTTAGAACCATTGTTTGCAAGAAAACATGTGTTCCAAGAACTTTTGCTACAGAAACTAAATATTTATCTGCTAGGGCTTATTCAAACACTGTAATGGCGTGGTTTTTTTTGTTGTTTGTTTAAGAAATATAAAGTATCTGCTACAATATTGATATGTATTATGGATTCTCTATTATGGTCTATCTTGAAGTGATCCAAAATGTATATTTAATGTATTTATACAAATAACACAGAGTTACATATAATGAATATAATAAACAAAAAGTGTTTTTCAAATTTAGCATCTGCCATAAAAAAACATATTTATTTTTCTGCCATAACTAATTTCCTGTCTCAGTAATTCTAATCTGATCCCTCATCATATTAAAAAGAAGGAAAAACAAGGTGAAAAGAAGGAAAAAAATTATATAAACTTTTATATAATAAACTTAGGTAACTTGTTAATTATTTGTACAATACATAGCAATGTAAATGGCAAAACATTAATATTTACACTCACTCTTTAATCCTTTCAGCTCTTTTCGCCCTTTTTCTTCCTTGTCGGAATCATGCCTTTTCTGATATTTTTCTTTGGGTTCATTTTTTTTGGTCTCTTTGTCCTGAAAATGACATGATATCCAAAACAAGAATGGATAAAGAGTTGACACTGTATATTTATTTGAGAACGGAAAATACAGGCTTGTGGCTTCAGGGAACCACCCTTGTATAATGTCGTACATGATCACTGATCACTAAATTCTTTTCACACAAAAGGATTTTGCTTCCTCAACCATATAATTCACAAAATATCAAATTCAAAACTCAACACCAGTTTTTCCACCCTCTTTTAGGAATTTCATTATTAAAAATATAAAATTCTAAAAAAGTTTTCCACCCATAGTCTTAACCATGACTATTTTTACTTCTTCACGTTCCCCGTTCTGAGCCTTGTACTTTTGCATGGATAATCTTTTTTAAAATTCATTTTTATTAACACTACAGATATTTTTACCTGACTGTATTCATACTTATGTAGGGTTTTCTTCTCCACCGCATTTTCTAAACTGTTCCATTTTGCTACACTGACCTAATAATTAATATTTCAATAGTTCTAATAGTCCCCAAGTTGACACATCAATATTTCCTTAACCATTTCCTCTGTGGCTAGAAAGTTAGATTGCTATCCATTTTTCATTAATAAAGATAATACTGCCATAAATAACTATGTATGCACAGCTTTTCCCTCTTTAAAATGATTTCCTTAAAATAAATTCCCCAAACTGGAAATAATGGATAAAAAGAAATGATGTTTTTTACAGCCCTTGATAAATATTACATAAATATTCTCATAATTTGGAAAATATTTCCATTATGCAAAGCCATATAAAAATAATTTTTATAATGGGTCAAACTCTTATTAAATGCATTTTTGCCACCATTAAAAGACTGGTAATGTTAATGTACTTTGGTCCTATTATTTAAGTAAATAGTGGAAATAACCAACTAGGATGTGAAAAGCTAATAAAAACAGCTGATGAAGCTACAAACCTGAATATACAGTGCTCTGTATATCATCTGAGTACCTCTAAAAACCATCCTGATTTTTGTTCAGAAATTAGCCTTTGATTTTCTAGTCATAATCATTCTAAGAGAAAACAAGCCAGGGACTAAGAGATAAGTCGCAGGGTCCAAAAGCTGGAGGAGCTTCATTTATGACCACTTATGGTTATAACACTTTCTTACAGCTTGGCTGTTTCCCTTTCCTTGCTTGTGAAACCTCTTGTCCACTCAACATGGGTTTTCTGATGCCTCTGTGGCCCTTACCTCCTCGGCTGAGTCAGTGGACCGGAGGCTTCTCTCCTCCCCGCTCAACCTCCAACCCTTTGGAGTTTGGGCAGACACAGGTGTCAGTTTCTCTAACTCTGCGGCACTTTTTCCTCTGTCTTGATTCCTCTGCTTTTTAGGCACAGTTTTTTTCTCTAAGAAAGTGTTCTTGTTCTCTAGCTTCCTGCTCTCTCTAGTGTCCTCAGACTTTCTTGGGGTCTTCTTTTTCCTCCTGCCTCTGACATCGGTTTCCTCCTCAGCACTCAAGGCATCATCCAGGGGCTTTCCAAAGCTGTGCTCCAGCCCTGCGTCCTGCCCTGCTTTCTCTCTTGCACTTTTAGTTTTTTGTCTCTCTTCTCTGCTTTCAGAAAGTAGCCCTTCACTGTCATCCTCTGTAAAGGGCAAATCATTAAGTACACTTGATTCGGGTTCCACCTGGGATTCGACCCATTTTTCTTTTTTTGTTTTTCTATTTTCTTTGGGATCTTCTCTTGTTTTCATCTTTAAATCTCTTATTTCGCCCTTTTTAACTTTCTTTAATTCCTTTGTTTCTTTTACTTCATCTTTTTTGGGCTTTTTGGACTCCTTTAGTTCTTCTCTGGCTTCCGAAATTCTTTTCTTTGTCCTTAAATCAAAAACTAAACTTTCCAAGGAGCTCTCCAGGTCTGGTTTGGACTTGTCTTTTAGTTTTCCGGCCTTTGCCTTTTTCTTTTTCAGATCATCTGGGCTTTTCTCTTCTCTCTGCCTTAATTTTTTCTTTTTCTTCTTTGGGGAAGTATCTTCTTTTGTCTCACTTTGCTGATCGCTATCAGAGTTTGCCTCAAATATGTCATTATTTAAGGATAGTTTCTAAAAAAAAAAAGATTAAAATATCCATTAACATATTAATTTTAAAGGCTTTGAAAAGCAGTACCAATGAAATCTGGTAAGAATATTTTTTGTCCTAACCAGAATCCCAACTTCTTAAAACTGCTTAACCAAGCTGAAATCATATGCTACCTCTCTCTCTGACTTAGCAAACAGGTCTTGGTAATGAGGGCAAGTGTGAGTTTAGAAAGCAGGGGCACACAGAAACACAATGCTGCTGAGCGCCCAACTCAAAGCAGGAGTGAATGGACTCAGGTATGGTAGGTTGTAAATAATCTGAACTTCAATATTTCCAAAACCACCAAGAAAGTAATCTTTACAGGTTGTCTTGGCTGCCAACAAAGTAGTTATCAATGCAAACACAAAATGTTTTCTAAGACCCTGGGTCCCGCAACGTTCTTAAAATTGCTCCTCGATTTGACAGTTACGTATGGAGCAAGACTGCACACAAATCTTACTTCCCAAATGCATGGGCTGTTATCTGAAATATTGCCTACAAAAAAATATTTTCCTATTTTAGAATTGAAAAACAGAAACTTAAGAATAAAGTACCTGTATAGACACAAAAACACTATGCAAAGTATTTTCAGTTCCCATTTCCCAAAACCACCTTATCCTAAATGACTTGGGGGTGAAGAGAAGGGAAGGAAACGATAGATATACTTTTCTCTTTTTTTCTGAGATGGAGTCTCGTTCTGTTGCCCAGGCTGGAATGCAGTGGCATGATCTTGGTTCACTGCAGCCTCCGCCTCCTGGGTTCAAGTGATTCTCCTGCCTCAGCCTCACGAGTAGCTGGGATTACAGGTGTGCACCACCATGCCCTGCTAATTTTTGTATTTTTAGTAGAGATGGGGTTTCACCATGTTGGCCAGGGTGGTCTCGAACTCCTGATCTCAGATGATCCACCTGCCTCAGCCTCCCAAAGTGCTGGGATTACAGGTGTGAGCCACAGTGCCTAGCCAGACAGATATACTTTAAAAATGTCTTCCCTACACTGCCTAAGAAATGGACGCCACCAAGGTTAACAAGTAGGGATATGATAGAGCTAGCTTAACCTTTCCAATCTCCTTGAATCACCTCATAAAAAACAATGAGAACACATGGACACAGGGAGGGGAGCACTACACACTGGGGTCTGTTGGGGGGAAATAGGGGAGGGACAGTGGGGGGTGGGAAGTTGGGGAGAGAGAGCATGGGGAGAAATGCCAGATATAGGTGAAGGGGAGGAAGGCAGCAAATCACACTGCCATGTGTGTACCTATGCAACAATCTTGCATGTTCTTCACATGTACCCCAAAACCTAAAATGCAATAAAACAAACAAACAAACAAAAAAAAAACAAGGCAAGTAGGATAGCCGAACAAAATTCCCCCACAGACAGCTTTTAGTTTGGTAAGTCCCAAGTCCACACCATCCAGGCCTTACCAATACTAAAACAGCAGTGAGGCCCGTGCAGTGTGGACAGTCACTCAGGGGAGGCGAAGGCCACAATCTGGAAAGGCCCAGGCGGTTGGTGCCTGAGAGTACAGCAGTGGGGTGGGGCCGCGTGCACCTTGGGTAAGGCGGAGAGAAGCGGGGAGGAGGCTGGCCCCTCCCAGGCCCTGCAAACTCCCAAAAAGGACCAGGGAAGCTCCCCTCAGGAATTCCAGGACCAAGCCCTACAAGGAGGACAAACTGCTAGGATTGGATTCCAAACAAAGTAGGCCAGAGAAGACAGTAACAAAAGATCTAAAAAAAAATTTTCAAAGTTAGCTAGGCTAACTGACTACCCAAAAAACAATAAAAGCATGCCAAAAAGACATGTCTATAAAACAGCAGAGAAAACAAACAAAAACTTTGGAGCATCACGCAAAAAGACCCAAGTCACTTATTAGACAAAGAAACTCAATTGGTCATCAAGAGCAGTGTTTTGTGCCAGATGACAATGGATTAACATAATAAGACACCTGAGAAAAGAAAATGTGCACCAAGGAATCTGCAACTGGCGTTCAGAGAGAAAAACTGCCAACAAACTGTTAGGAAACACAAGAATTCAGCAAATATTGTTCTCAAGAGCCTTTCCACCACAAAGGTGGGTTGCAAACTCTTGTGTCCACCCCCACTGAGGACTGACGCTCCTGCCAGAGTCCACATTTGGAGAAGCCCTGTACTAAAGCATGAGCTTCAGATAACCAAAAATGACTGGACAAACATCACCATATGGACTGGTGGAAAGCATTAATTATGTATTTGCTTCTAGAACTAAGACTGAATGAGGTTATAAGAGAGACTGCAGTACCTGTGACTAAATGTTCTGACAAGGTACAGTGAAATAATGCGGAGAGGTGTTGAACATATTAACGGAATATTATGCTTGCCCATTATAGTTATTAACTTAGTAAAGGACAGTATTTCAAATTAGATACAGAGGGAGAGAGAGGGCAGGGAGAAGATAGGTCCTACTTAATTTCTACTTTTATCCTTTAAACCACATTAAGTATTTTACATACTCAACAAAACTACATCGGCAAGGATGGGGGAGCCCTAAAACTGAATATAGACAAATGAACCTGCTTATCAAATTGATAACAAAACCACACAGAAAAAAATGCAAGTAACATTAAACAGTGAATATATTCTTCTGAACATTAAACAGTGAATATATTCTAAGAACAAAAAGAACTGCAAATAAATGTGGAACTTTATCAAATAGGTTGATAAATACTGTTTGTTGTTTGCAGTAGAAAGGACATAGCAAATCTGGGGCTAATTTCTTTGTATTGTTAAGATTTAGTAAATGAGGGTTGTGACCAGAGTTCTCCTGGTAGGAAAAGGGAGAGTATGCAGGGTTTTATGGTGACAGACTGAATTACAGAGGTCAGCACAGATTTATTAAGGCTGGGATGTGCCACTGTGTCAGAAAGGAGAGCAGTACTACCCTGAGAGAGAGAGCACCAGGACACAGGGGCTGGGATTAAGGGGTTCCCAGATAAATGTGCAACAGTTTTAGCACCAATAGTAACACGCTGAACAAAAGAATCTCTGAGAATCTACTGGTGCCAAAAATATCCTTGTTTGTTTTCTGAATATGTATTAATAAAAGATTATTTTAAAGGAAGGGCAAAGAGCAAAATTATTACTATATGGTAAAAACTTTAAAAGAAAAATCAGGTTGGGCACAGTGGCTCATGCCTGTAATTCCAACACTTTGGGAGGCTGAGGTGCGAGGATCACTTGAGGCCAGGAGTTCACTACCAGCCTGGTCAATAGAGAGAGACCCTATCTCTAAAAAAAAAAAATAGCCAGGCATGGTGGGGTGTACCTACAGTCCCAGCAGCTTGGGAGGCTGAGGTGGGAGGATTATCACTTGAGCACAAGAGGTTGAAGCTGCAGTGGGCCATGACTGTGCTACTGCACTCCATCCTCAGTAACAGAGGCAAGATTCTGTATTTAAAAATAAATAAGTGAGAAGAAAAGAAAAAAGTCATACATCTATGTATAATCTGAAGGCAGCTCAAGGGCAGAAAATAGATTTTACCTATCTTTCCGTAACTGTAACTGTTTAAGGGTCTGGCCCATATGAGATACTTCATGTTTACTCAAAAAAGAAAAAAAAAAAAAGCTAAAAATACTAAAGTGTAGACAAAACATTTCAGTAGAAGTCTATTAGTGTTATGTAACATCACTCAAAGCTCACGACAGATCAGTAGTCACCTTACTTGTAGATTTTCAACAGTTTTAAAAACAAATTAAGAGCTGGATCATATCACACACATGGATATTTAATGCTACCTCCTTTGTTTTTATTTTAGCTTGAAATAACTCATGGTCAATCAGCCAGGCGTGGTGGTTCATGCCTGTTGTTCAAGCTACAGTGACAAGGCCTTTAATAACATGTTTTAAAAATTATTAAGCACAGTGAGCATGTATACTACATAAGTGCATTCAGCACTCTAGTATATAGTCTAAGATGGGAAACTGAGGCTTAGAGGAATTTAGAGTAGCTGAGGTTAAGTACCTAATCCAAGTTCACCCACTGAGTAATGATACAGCCAAGGAGCTATACTCTTAACCAGTTTTGAAAATCTATGCTACAATGGCAGGGCCTCTAATAATATGTTTTTAAAGTTATTAAGCAAAATTCTCAGTACTTTTTATAATATTTATAAAGGAAATCCTTTACAAAATGAGTCCAGAATAACGTAGAGATTTGCATTGCCTGTTCTTTTGTTTTAGTTATACTTAACTTTTCTCAGATGGATACCTGGCCCCACCTTCCCAGTTCTTTCCCCAAAATCACTCATGTGTACATACTAATACACCTGTTTTACTAAGTGATTGCTTCACTTATAAACCTGTGCTGACCCAATGTGTGGTAGTTATGTAGCGTACACACATGCTCAGTAAATGCCAGCCACTTCTGTTATTACCATTATTAACAACTACTGCACTCAATCAAAACTAAGAATGTTTTGGTCATTTAAAAAAAAGACTATTTTTAAAAATATAGTTGAAACTTAAATTGCAGGGAGAAAGATCAGTGTTTAGCCTATAAAATAAGTAATGAGAATCATTCTCTTAAAGTAACATATCTTCACTAGATAGTTCTAAGTTTTTGTTTTTTTTTTTAAACCAGTTCCTCACCATATAATTTGTTTTAAATAGCAGAAAAAGCAGGCATAAGACATAGGTTAATAACACAGAATAAATATAAAATATACAAAAACAAGTTGCTCATATCATGGATGAACAAATGATAGTTTGGCATGTCTCTTTTTTCTCCACTTTCACCTTACTCTCTTTTTTTTAAAAAAGACTCAGACCAGTGGGTCAGTCTTAAAAGAAAATATCAATATTCATCTCCAAACTATTCTTGCTTGTCAATTACAACTGTAGGTTGGGTACAGAAGGAAGAACCCAGCAAAAACCACTGAAAGCAGTCTGTGAGAACTAGCTACATGGAATTTACACTAAGGAATATTACAATTTATCATTTGTAAATCATTTACTACATACACTTTAAAAGAGTTAAAATTTCCAATAAATTTATGTACATAAAAACAAATATGAGACAAAACATGATACCTGAATATCCTTCCTAACTGCTTTGGCTTTGTTCTCTGCAATCTTCTTCCTAAATTCAAGAAGCACTTCTTTACAGTCCTCCAGGTGAATCTCAGGCTCCCAGGTGTCGTCATCTGATGCATAGCCTTTCCAGCGAACTTTGTAAAGAACTTTACCCTGTTATAGAAAATAAAAGCAGGCAAATAAAGGAGGTCACTAACTTGATTAAATTTCCAAAAAACAAACTGCTGAGAAGACATGAAACAACTTGAAAGCTGCTTCTAAATGGAAATTATCACATTGTAAAGTATATCCATCTCCTGAGAAAAGTGGCTTAAGAAACAAAGTATCAACCAGGTGCTGTGGCTCATTAATCTCTAGCACTTTGCAAGGTCGAGGTGGGCAGACTGCTTGAGCCCAGGAGTTTGAGAACAGCCTGGTCAATATGTTGAAACCTTGTCTCTATTAAAAATACAAAAATTATGGTGGCATGTGCCTGTAGTCCCAGCTACCTGTGAGGCTGAGGAAGGAGAATGCTTGAATCCAGGACGTGGAGGCTGCAGTGAGTGGGGATTGGGCCACTGCACTCCAGCCTGGGCAAAAGAGCAGGACTCCATCTCAAAAAAAAAAAAAAACCTAGCTGGTAGAGGAGGTGTGCACCTGTGGTCCCAGTTACTTGGGAGGCTGAGGTGGAAGAATCACTTAAGCCCAGGAGGCAGAGGTTGCAGTGGGCCAAAATGGCGCCACTGCATTCCAGCCTGGGCAACAGAGCCAGACCCTGGTATGGAAAAAAAAAAAAAAGAGAGAGAGAGACAGAGAAAAAAGAAAAGAAAAAGCAGAATCATTGATCTATTTTTCATAAACCAAAGACTGAGGTCCTATTCTGATTCTATAAAATGGTGTGTAATACTTCAAAAGCAATGAAAAATAGGAAGAACCAAATAAAAGTCATCCACAAATACCGGTAACAATTTGATCTATTTCCTTCACCTACTACATTATTAACACATATTTAGAATGTTTTAAAAACATTAGGATAACTTTTAATATTGCTTTTTCACTTATGTATCAATCACTTTTTGTTATATTACTTTTCAAAAATAAGACTTAAAATTATTTCATCATACAAATGTAACAAAAAAAAACTACAAAAATGCTCCCTTTGTTACAATAGTTTAGACCCTTTCCATTTTTCTGTATTTATAAATAAAGCTGAAATATCCCTGTGTATCTCTGATTAAGTCATTAGAATAAATTCCCAGAAAGGAGAGCAATGAGGTTAAAAAAAAACTAGCCATTTCCAAGGTTGGTGGCACCCAGGCATGGTGGTGCACACCTGGAGACCCAGATACTTGACAGGCTGTAATGGGAGGATCCCTTAAGTCCAACAATTGGAAGCTAGCCTGAGCAACATACTGAAATCCCGTCTCAAAAATAATAATAAAATAAAATAAAAATAAAAACCTATGATAATTTTTTTTTTTTTTGAGAGGGGGTCTTTCTCTGTCACCAGGCTGGAGTGCAGTGGCGTGATCTTGGCTCACTGCAACCTCCGCCTCCCAGGTTCAAGTGATTCTCCTGCCTCAGCCTCCCAAGTAGTTGGGACTACAGGCTCATGCCACCATCCCCAGCTAATTTTTGTATTTTTAGTAGACACGGGGTTTCACCATGTTGAACAGGGTGGTCTCGAACTCCTGACCTCAAGTGATCCTCCTGCCTGAGCCTCCCAAAGTGCTGGGATTACAGGTGAGAGCCACTGCACCCGCCCCCCCCGGAGTAAATTTTAAAATTTAAGATGTTCTTGCCAGGCACGGTGGTGCATGCCTGTAGTCCCAGCTACTCAGGAGGCTGAGGCTGGAGGATCTCGAGTCCAGGAGTTCTGAGCTGTAGTGCGCTATGCCGATTGGGTGTCTGCACTAAGTTCGACAACAATATGGTGACCTCCCGGGAGTGGGGGACCACCAGGTTGCCTAAGGAGGGGTGAACTGGCCCATGTCGGAAACAGAGCAGGTCAAAACTCCCATGCTGATCAGTAGTGGGATCGCGCCTGTGAATAGCCAGCGTACTCCAGCCTGGGCAACATAGCGAGACCCCATCTCTTACAAAAAAAAAAAAAAAAAAATGTTCTTTGTGATAATAGTCCACCATCTTCTCAATTTTGCTGACTTTCTGAATAAATCTGTTTTCTCTCACCAACCCTCGTCTCTTGTGTCTGGCTTTCGAGTAGCAACCAGCCAAACCTGGGTCCAGCTAGATTCTTTGATATGCTGTCAAAAGCACAAACAAAAGAAAAAGATAAACTGTATTTTATCAAAATTAAAAACTTGGCCAGGCACAGTGGCTCATGTCTGTGATTCCAGTACTTTGGGAAGGCGAGGCGTCCGCATCACCTGAGGTTAAGAGTTTGGACCAGTTTGGTGAAACCCCGTCTCTATTAAAAACACAAAAGTTAGCCGGGTGTGGTGGCGGGGGCCTGTAATCCCAGCTGCTTCGGAGGCTGACGCAGGAGAATCATTTGAACCCGGGAGGCAGAGGTTGCAGAGAGCCGAGATTGCGCCATTGCACTCCAGCCCAGGCAACAGGGTGACACTCCATCTCAAAAAAAAAAAAAAAAAAAAAAAAAAAAAAAAAAAAAAAAAAACTTTCGGGCATCAAAGGACATTATCATCAGGTGAAAAGATAATCCACAGAATGGGAAAAGTATTTGCAAATCATATATCTGATAAGGAATTAATATCCAGAATATATAAACACAACTTTTTTTTTTTTTTTTTTTTGAGATGGAGTTTCACTCTTGTTACCCAGGCTGGAGTGCAATGGCCTGATCTCGGCTCACCGCAACCTCCGCCTCCTGGGTTCAGGCAATTCTCCTGCCTCAACCTCCTCAGTAGCTGGGATTACAGGCATGCGCCACCATGCCCAGCTAATGTTTTGTATTTTTAGTAAAGATGGGGTTTCACCATGTTGACCAGGATGGTCTCGATCTCTTGACCTCATGATCCACCCGCCTTGGCCTCCCAAAGTGCTGGAATTACAGGCTTGAGCCACCGCGCCCGGCTACTTTTGAAAAGATGCTCAACATCATTAGTCCTTAGGGAAATGCAAATCAAAACCACAAAATGAAATACTACTTCACAACTTTAAATGGCCATTAAAAAAAACCCCCAAAAACAGAAAATAGCAAGCATTAGTAAGGATGTGGAGAAATCAGAATCTTCTTACCTTGGTGTTGGGAATGTAAAATAGTACAGCTGCTATGAAAAACTGTCAAGACAGTTTCTCAAAAATTTAAACACAGAATCATCCTATGACCCAGCAATTCCAAAGGTAGTTCCTATTTTCAATTCCAAAAGGATTGAAACAAATATTCAAACAAATATTTGTACACCAAAGTTCACTGCAGCATTATTCACAACAGCCAAAAGGTGGAAGCAACCCGAGTGTCTGTTGATCAATGAATAAAATGTCTACCCATACAACGGATTATTCAGCCCTAAAAAGGAAAGACATCCTGACACATGCTGTAACATAGATGAATCTTGAAAATATTATGCTAGCAAAACACAAAAGGCTATTTATGATTTCACTTACATGAGGTACTTAGAATAGGCAAATTCATTGAGACAGAAAGTACATTAGAGGCTACCAGGGACTTGAGGTACGCAGGATGGGTACTCTTCAATCACACCCACATTGCCCTTAAATCATTCGGCCATCTGTGTAAAAAGACCAAGTACTAGTGCTGTTTAATGACTACAGAGTCTCTGGAAAGATGAAAAGATTTTAGAAATAGTAGTGTTGTTTGCACAACTGAGTGAATGCAATTAATGCTGCTGAACTATACACTTAGAAATGGTTAATTCTATGCTATGTATACATAATCACAATAAAACACTTTAAATTACCTGTTGTGTCTTTTACCCATTTTCTTGCTCATCTATAAGAATATCTCTTTCTAATACTTTTTAAGGTTACTAAATCTTTGTAATATATATTCCAAAGTTTTGCTTCTTCAGATTTCTGGTTTATCGTTTCTGCTCAATACCTAATCTCACTGAGAATCAAGAATATAAAACTTGACTGTCAACATGAACTGCAGAGCACCATTCTAGCTGCACACTTAACACGTGCCCAATTTTCTTCCTACCACCACCAAGGCAATAAACTTTCCAAGCAGAGTGCTAAGAACTGCTCCCTCCCATTTTATCCTTCAATCATACCCACACTGCCCTTCAATCATTATCTGTGTAGAAAGATCAAGTATAAACACTAAGCAGAATTTGAACTCAAGAAATGCCAGAAAAAGAACAGACTCAAAATCTTAACTTTTTTTTTTTTTTTTTTTGAGATAGAGTCTTGCTCTGTCTCCAGGCTGGAGTGCAGTGGCGTGATCTCGGCTCACTGCAACCTCTGCCTTCCGGGCTCAAGCGATTTCCCTATCTTAGCCTCCCAAGTAGCTTGGACTACAGGCAGGCACCACCATGCTCAGCAAATTTTTTGTATTTTAGTAGAGATGGGTTTCACATGTTGGCTAGCCAACACAAAAGGCTATTCGGTCTCCTGACCTTGTGATCTGCCTGCTGGTCTCTATCTCCTGATCTGGTGATTTTCCTGCCCTTGGCTTCCCAAAGTGCTGGGATTATAGGCATGAGCCATCATGCCCAGCCTCAAAATCTTAACTTTTAAAGATAAGCCTGAAAAGCCTTAAAATGTTCAAGTAATAGTTAAGAGTACATCAACACAGTTTTACTGTTCAGCTACATTAAATGGGTAGGAAGATGGTGATTTTATCCATTGAGAATATATGTGTATTCTTTTGGGGAAAATAACATACAGAAGGAAAACTACTGTATACAACTCTGTAAGAGCTTCTGTAAAGGCATAATTAAAACTGAAGAAATTAAAGGTGAGACAGCACAGTTAAGAAGCTTGTATGGACGGGAAAAAGAAATCTTAGTCAATAGTATGCAGAACTGCCTAAAAGAAAGCAATATGTTTGGTTTTGGAATAAATATCATACAAAAAGTTATTATCATACATTGAATGAATACACTAATTTTATCAGTAACAGGTCATGGGAACAAAAATGATCTTGTGTGTGTGTGTGTGTATGTGCATAAAAAGAGCGGCAAATGCGTTATTCAACATAGCCCTTAAGAGAATGCCACTTTCAAATCGGCCAGAAAAAAATGTATTTACACAGAGAAAAAAGATAAATAGATAAATGATTAACAACTGGAGAATCTGGGTGAAGGTTTATGCACTGGAGACTAGAAAACTACCTTTTACATTAACACAGTTATAAATCTAATGCTAGTTACCAAGAAATTTGATCTAATTGATGAGGAAGGTATTAAGAAAAATTTTCAAGAATTAAGGAACATATCTTAATTGTAGCTCCAGATTTAATTTACTGGTAATTGTTAGCCTTTACTTCAGCATTTGTGCCTCCTTCATTCACTCATTCAACAAATAGTTACTGAATGTGGTCACTATGTTTTAGGAACCTTTTGAGTTTTAGGAGCACTGCAGTATGAAATCCTGGAATTTCAAATTTAGATAAAATCTCTGAATTTCACATCTTTGTATAGGAGTCATGTAGATCCAAATATTGCCCAGGGTTTTGCCATATATTAGGAAATTGCATGATAGCCCTGGGATTTATAAATTTGACTTCAAAATTCTGAAAGTAGTCTATTTTCCTTTAGCCTAATCAGTGAGCCAAACTAAAAGGCAGGCCCCTATTCTACCAGGTCATATACACTGGAGCAACAGTTTAAAATGTTTGTTAAAAAAGTTAAAAAAAATTGGCCTGGTGCAGTGGCTCACACCTATAAATCTCAGCACATTGGGAGGCCAAGGGTGAAGGATCACTTGAGCCCAGGAGTTTGAGAACAGCCTAGGCAACATAGGGAGACCCAATCCCTATAAAAAAATTAAAATATTAATTGAGGTAGGGCACACCTATAGTCCCAGTTACTCAAGAAGCTGAGGTGGGAGGCCTGTTTGAGCTGGAAGGTCAAGGCTGCAGGCCTTGGGCAACAGAGAAATAATGATATATGGGTTGGAATGGTGGTGTACGTATATATTTCCACAGTTCTTATGTTCATTATTCATACATATAGTTAGAATCAAGAAATATTATGAAAAAAAAAGCGAATCAATTCTGAGGGTTTCTGATTATAAATTTTAAATCCCTAGACTATTAAGGAGGCCTAACAAACCGCTAACAGGACCCTTAAGTTTGTCGACGGCTAGGTGGCTAACCAACTAGCTGGCTCACTCCGCAGTAAAAGAGAAAACTGTATAGTCCTGTTCTGCTAATACCTTTTGTGTTAGTCTGTTCTCATAGTGCTATGAAGAAATACCCAAGACTGAGTAACTTATAAAGGAAAGAGGCTTGACTCAGTTCAGCGTGGCTGGGGAGGCCTCAGGAAACCATAATCATGGCAGAAGTCAAAGCAGAAGCAGGCACCTTCTTCACAGGGTGGCAGGCCCGAGTGAATGCAAGCAGGGGAAATGCCAGAGGCTTATTATAAAACCACCAAATTGAGACTCACTCACTATCACCAGAACAGCATTGGGGGAACCACCCCTATGATCCTACCTTCACCTGGTCCCTCCCTTGACACGTGGGAATTATGGGGAATACAATTCAAGGTGAGATTCTGGATGGGGACACAGCCAAACCATATCACCTTCATCTTATAAATCACTCCTTCGCAAGAGCACCTAAAAATGCAAGAACTTTAACTCAAACTTACAGCACTAAAGAATAACTGCCTTACACATGTAGGTTTTTTAGTTTCACCCTCTTTAGACTGGTGAGGACTTAGGTATACAGTGCTTACACTTCTTTGAGGCTGGCAAAATTAAAAACTTTATGAATGAATGAATCTTAATTCTAAAGACTTTATCCTTCTAGCCAAATATTTTCCAAATACCTTCTGTGTGAAAAGTATTGTGTTAAATGCAGGTGATATGAAACAGTCTAACAGTGGCTCCTTCTTTCACCTCAAGGTGCTTACAATATATTTGGAGAAATTATACATAAAAACATTTCTATCTTTATTGCAAATGACAATATTAATGACATCAGATCTTAATTACTTAACTCCCCACATACAGGAAAAGTTTCCACTGTCAGCACCTGTGTATGCTTCAATTAATCTCTATCGTCCGGACCTAACACAGCACCTGGCATACAGTAGTTGAAAAAAAATGCTGAATGAATGGGCAAAAAATTGACACAAGGCAGCATGTGACCAATGGGAAATAACAGACAATGAAAAGAATACAACATGGAGAATGACCACTGTGGGGCCCTTTGGTTACCTCGCACCCATCTACAGAAACAGATTATTTTCTTATTATCCATGCTTCCCCTTGGATTGAAGAAGCCCACATGTAGCAAGAGAGACAAAAAAACGATATTGGCTTAAATGCCTTCATTGAGGTCAACACAAAAAGTAAAAAGGGCAGAGATGAGAAAACTCACTCTGCAGAGATTAGGGTCAAAAAAGGCTTTCCCAGGGCACTAGACCCTGAGGCCTTGAAAGATTAAGATTTCACCAGAAGAGGGCAGAGAACTGTCCAGGCCAGGAGGACACTAAACACCAAAGCATGGTGTGATGAATTCCAAGTATTTCTGTGTGGCTGCGATCTATATACAACGCGTAGAGGAGAGAGGGATGATGCTGGCCAGGGTCTGAAGGCCTTTAAATGCCACCCTCTGGGTGAGATTGAGATTTCACTCCGAGGGCAAATGAGAATTCCAGAAGATTTTAAACCAGGAACGAGTTGTAACGGTTTTGGAAAACAGTGGAACGAAGGTGTGGACAATGAACCATGACAAAACGCGTTACTTCACTATCGTACCACTCCAAAGATCAGCAGCTCCAACCATGTACCCAAATACCGAGGACCACAGAAGTCCGTCACCAGCTGCCTGCAGCCTTGTCATCACCATATCACCACATCCCAAACTGCTTCGTCTCTTCAGCCAAAACAATCCTTCAAAACTTGCTGAAGCTTTCCTCACAGACTCGGCCCTAGGAGTGCACTGGGAAATGTCACTTCGCTTTTCCCACGATTTCGCGGGCTTGCGTCGAGCTCGTCACATTCCTCCCCCGCTCGCGTTTTGGGTCTGCCCGCGCTGTTTCCAGCTCGCGTCCTCCCCGCCGGGCCCGCAGCTCCCCGCCCAGCCTCGCGTCGGGGCCCCTTCACGTACCCCCTCCGTCTTCATGTCCAAGATCTTCTCCACTTCGAACACATCCTCCCCGTCCTCCTCACTGTCGCCAACGGCCTCCGCTCCTCTCGCGGCTGCGTCATTCTCACCGACTACTCCAACTCCTTCTTCGACTTTGGCCAACTCCACAGTGCTGTCGGCAGCTGACACAGGAACTGCGGTCACACTCGCTCCCTCCGGAGCCGGCTCCATCCTAGAAGCTCCGCAAACTACCCAGAAAACCCGCTGCGACAGACACCCCAGCAGCTCCTAGCGTTCCGCGCTCGACCCTACTCCACTTCAGCGGCGTGACGGAAGCCGACCAATGGTAGGCTTGGGACCCTAGAGTGACAGGCACAAAAACCAATCGTGTAAAGGCGGGCGCGGCGTAGCCTCGCGTAGCCCACGGGAAGCAGGTGGGCGGGGCGCGCGGCACCTCGGGCGGAAGAACGTGGTGGCATTTTGGGGGTGTGGCGAAAAGGTCAAGGGTGAGAGAGAAGCGGGCGAGGCTAGGGTAGATCCGGCGGAGGGCGTCCCAGGGCTGAGGGCGGCCCCGAGGACTTGTCAGTGCCCGATCCCCCAGCAGGGAAGCCTCAGGCGCGGAAGCCCGGGAGGGTCAGAGCCGGGGACTTTCTAGGAAAGGGAACTCCGCAGCTGCCGAAACCCCAGCCGAGCGAAACGGGTTCTCAGAAGTCATACATGATTTAGCACGTGTGGATGATCCAATCAAATATAACTCATAGTGCTCTTATATTTTAATGAGTGTTGTTTAAAGTCAAGGAAATTTAGCGGCCTAAAAAGCATCCATTTTCCAAGTTCGTAGTGCCCTTTTCGTTTTCATTGAAAATATCGGAGGAAGACGTGATTAAAAGTATTTGTTCAGGTTGTGAAGAGTTGACAAAAATTACGCCAGCCAAAGTTAGCGAAATACTGCTTAGGAAAATACACTTAAGGATAGTATATTTTTCTCACTTTGAATTTCGGATATGCGACTGAAGTCTTTATGGCATCAAGCTTTCTGTTTTTGTTTCTTTGAACAGTGGACTTAATTTGTAAGATGAGCCTCATTGCCAGTTTCTGAGCTTTAACTGAAGCATAATCTATGGTCCAGCAAATCCTTTCGGAGAGGATCGCCGGATCTTTGAGTTGACTCGATGATTTTTTTTTCACTCAGGTTTAATCAGATAGTACTCAATGATATATTGTTGGGCTTATTAAATGCATCCTATGTACCATCGACAGCAGGCATTCAATTTTGGTAAATGTTATGGTTTACAGGAATACAAAGATCAGTAGAGCATAGTATGCCTTCCTAGTACCCACAGGAAGGAGTTCCGGGAAGACACACACCAATGCTAACAATTATGTATTTGAAAAACTGTAAAAATATTACAACCATAAAATTAGTGGATGGGAGAAAGCTCATTTTTACAGAATTCCAGATGATAAATATAGAAGGAAAGTTAGAGTTAGAAAAATCACAATAATATGTGCAAAAGATCCAGAGAGCAAAGCATTATATAAAAGGGTGATGAGGAACTGGATATTCACAAGGCACTATAGATCCACAGATTATTTGTTGGTTGTAGGGGAAAATCTAGCTTCACGTTTGAAAACCCGCTGATCAATGTTAGCATTACTAAAAGTGGAATAACCAGACTGTATGCTTCCTGTTGACAAAAATGTTGCTCCTTAATATACTCGGGCCTTTAAGTGTCATTTCCAGTTACACTGGAATAAAGGGGAAAGAGGAAAGAATAAAGGGGAAAAAGGAAAGAATAAAGGGGAAAGAGGAAAAGGAAACAATCAGACAAATACAGAATGTGGGATATCCTATTGGACAACTGATTGTTTCTTCCGGTTAAAGATAAAAGAAGAAGGAGGAGAAGATTATTGTAGATTTATAACAATTTGAGATGAAACACTTGGCAACATTTTAAATATTTTAAATCTTAATGTGTTCATTATACTGTTCTCTGCTTTTATGTAATTTTGAATAAAATTTAAGTACATATATTCATGGTAAAAGTTTTGAATTAAAAAATATATAAGGCCAGGCACAGTGGCTCACACTTGTAATCCCAGAACTATGGGAGGCTGAGGTGGAAGGATGGTCTGAGCTCAGGAGTTCGTGACCAGCCTGGGCAACATGGCAAAACTCTGTCTCTATCAAAAATACAAAAAATTAGCTGAGCATGGTAGTGCATGCCAGTGGTTCCAGCTCCTCGTGAGTCTGAGATGGGAGGATCCCTTGAGCCTGGGAGGCAGAGGTTGCAGTGATCTGAGATTGCGCCACTGCACTCCAACCTGAGTGACAGAGTGTGACCTTGTCTAAAAATATATGTGTGTGTGTGTATATATATATATATATGCATACATATACACATAAAACAGCCAGGCACAGCAGCTTATACCTGTAATCCCAGTGAGTGCTTTGGGAGGCTGAGATAGGAGGATCACCTGAGACTCTGAGGCCAGGAGTTCAAACCAGCCTGGGCAATACAGCAAGACCCCCATCTCTACAAAGATGAAAAAAGAAAACTAGCTGGGTGTGGTGGCAGGCACCTGTAGTCCCAGCTACTTGGAATGCTGAGGTAGGAGAATTGTGGCTTGCTTGAGCACCACTGCACTCCAGCCTGGGTGACACAGAGTGAGATCCTGTATTACTCCTTTTTCATACTGCTATAAAGAACTGCCTGAGACTGGGTAATTTATAAATGAAAGATGGTTAATTGACTTACAGTCTAGCTTGGCTGGTGAGGCCTCAGGAAACTTACAATCATGGCAGAAGGCAAAGAGGAAGCTGGTCTTTAAATCCTAACCTTCTGAAGGCAGCAGGAAGAAGTGACAGGTGAAGGGGTGAAGATCCCCTTATAAAACCACCAGATCTCATGGGAACTCACTCACTATCATGAGAACAGCATGAGGGAAACTGCCCCCAGGATTCAATTACCTACACCTTGCCCTTCCTTGACACATGGGGAGTACGGGGAATACAATTCAAGATGAGATTTTGCGTGGGGACCCAAAGCCTAACCATATCAGATCCTGTCTCTGAAAAAAAAAGTGTTGGGCACCACGCCTCACACCTGTAATTCCAACACTTTGAGAGGCCAGAGTAGGAGGAGTTTATATTTGAAGGCAGGAGTTTCATGACACAATGAGCTATGATCCCACTACTGCACTCTGGCCTGGGCAACACAGCAAGACCCTGTCTCTAAAATATATGTGTGTGTATATACGTATATATAAACAACATTGTATAATATATATCATACATAATATATATTCCATATATATTTTATATATATACCACATATATATGGTAGAAATAAAGTTCCCATTCATCAAAGATAACCAGTTTGTAATATGACATCACAAATTTTTACTCTCTGCACATGTAAGCATAAATATATACAGAATCTTTTTTTTTTTTTTTTGGTCATTCATGCTGGAGTGCAGTGGCATGACTATAGCTCAGTGCAACCTTGAATTCCTGGGCTCAAGTGATCCTCCCACCTCAGTCTCCTGGGTAGCCGGGACTACAGGCACAGGCCACTATGCCTGGCTAATTTTTGTGTTTTTTTGTAGTGATGAGGTTTTGCCATGTTGCCCAGGCTGTTCTCAAACTCCTGACCTCAAGTGATCCACCTGTCTCAGCCTCCCAAAGTGCTGAGATTATAGGTGTGAGCCACTGTGCCTGACCTCATGTGCCCCAATCTTCAAAATGAGCTCTATCGCATATTGTTTTACAACTGCTATGTATATTATATATATATGGTGCTGTGTATAAACTGCTATGTATAGTGCATATGTGTGTGTATCTATATTTCTGTGAGATAAATTTCTAGAAGTGGAATTCCTATTAGTGGAATTTATGAGTGACAGAAGGTAGTGATTTAAATTTTGATTGATGTTATGGTTTGAATGTTCGTTCTTTCCCAAACTCACTTCACGTGAAGTGGGGCCTTTAAGAGGTGATTGGGTTGTGAGGGCTTTTCCCTCATAAATGGATTAATTCATTCTGGATTAATGGATTAACCAATGGCTTATCATGGGAGTGGAACTAGTGGCTTTGTAAGAAGAGGAAGAGAAACCTCAGCTGGCATGTGTTGTCTCTTGCCAGGTGATGCCTTGCACTGCTTTGAGACGCTGCAGAGAGTCCCCACCAGCAAGAGGGGACTCACTAGATGCCCCTCCCTCAATCTTGGACCCATCCTCCAGAACTGTAAGAAATAAATTTCGTTTCTTTATACATTATCTGTTTTCAGGTACTCTGTTATAAGCAACAGAAAACAAGCTATTGCCAAATTTTGTTTTACCCATTCAATCATCCCTTGATGTCCATGGGCGATTAGTTTCAGAATGTCCTGCAGATACCAAAATTCAAGGATGCTCAAGTCCCTGATACAAAAGGGTGTACTATTTGCATATAACTTATGAACATCCTCTCATATATTTAAAATCATCTTGATTACTTACAATAGCTAATCCAATGTAAATGGTATGTGAATACTTGTTATACTGTATTGTTTACCAGATAATGACAAGAAAAATAGTGTGTACATGGTCAGTACAGATGCAACCATCATAAGCATAACTGCATTTCTGATCTGTGTTGGAAGGCCAACTGTATTTGTTTCCAGTAGTAATGTAAGGAAGTACCTGTTTACCTATGCTCTC
This sequence comes from Sapajus apella, assembly GCF_009761245.1. NCBI lineage: Eukaryota > Metazoa > Chordata > Mammalia > Primates > Cebidae > Sapajus > Sapajus apella. The sequence goes on along the minus strand of NW_022437165.1, from coordinate 510,196 downwards.
TGTGCTACTAGGCACTTGCAATCTTTTAACTAACTTAATCTGGCAAACCAAGAAAAGACAGTTGATCTGTTGTGATTATGTCAAGTACAGAGCAGGCAAGATGAAATGACCTGACAGCTCCAACCAGTAAAGATATAACAAGCCCTCTTTAGATTTATTTTTCTTGAAGATTTATTTTTCTTTATTTTCTTTCTTCAGTTTTTTTTTTTTTTTTGAAACAGAGTCTTGCTCTGTTGTTCAGGTTGGAGTACAGTGGCGAGATCTCTGCCTCCTAGGCTTAAGCCTCCCGATTAGCTGGGATTACAGGTGCCTGAGACTATGCCTGGCCAATTTTTATATTGTTAGTAAATACGGGGTTTCACCATGTTGGCCAGGCTGGTCTCAAACTCCTGACCTCAAATGATCCTCCCACCTTGGCCTCCAAAGTGCTGGGTTTACAGGTATGAGACACTGCACCCCACCCCTCTTTAGATCTAGATGGTTTATTACTCACATAAATAGCAAAAGGAAGGGTAGTCAAAGATATCAGTTCCTTGTGGTCCTTGTCCCACATCCCAAAATAGACATGGAGACAAAAGGACTAGATTACTGTGAAATGCGTTGTCAGACAACCGCATTGCTGAGGAGCTGGTGTTAGCCTGCAGCTGCAGAGATTCTTAGCCTGAGCCTTAGGCCTCATCAGAACTGGATGGCCACGAGAAACACTCTGGCAGCATCCTTGGGGGAAAAGGAGGCAGATGGGAGAAGCCCCATGGCAGCTCCTCTCAAGCCCCATCCTTTTGTGTTCCAGGAGTATCACAGGACTCAGGACAGCTGTGGTGGAAGCTGTTGCTTATCTGATGATAGTGCAAGGTGACCAGGGCCATCATGGAGCAGTTCCCCTACAGATCAGGTTATTCCGGCTTTTAACATCTTGTTCTAATTTTGATAATTTATTTATTTTCCCAGAAATCTGTTTATATCATTGAGATTTTGAAATGGATGGGCATAAAGTTGTATATGAAATTATCTTATAAATCTGCCTGGGTTTGTTTGTTTGATTGTTTTGAGACAGGGTCTTGCTCTGTCACCCAGGCTGGATTGCAGTGCCACAATCGTGGCTTCCTGTAGCATCAACCTCCTGGGCTCAAGTGATCCTCCTGCTTCAGCCTTCTGAGTAGCTGGAACTACAGGCATGCACCACCATGCCTGCCTATTTTATTTGTAGAGATAGGATCATGCTATGTTGCCAGGCTGGTATCTAACTCCTGGCCTCAAGTGATGCTTCTGCCTCAGCCTCCCAAAGTGTTGGGATTACAGACATGAGCCACCATGCCTGGCCTGTTATAATTCTTTGAATTTCATTAATGTATTACCCCTTCCTCATGTCTGTTGTTCTGTATTTGGGTTTTCTTAATTGTTCCTTGCTCAGGTTTCCCAAGGGTTTGTCTATTTTTTTGAATAAGCCCTTGGTTTTACCTAGCCATCTATTGCTGTTTGACTTTTTCCTTTGTTTAATTCATTAATTTGTTTTATCTTCATTATTCCTTCTTGTCAATTTGTTTAGGTTTGTTCTGATATTCTTTTTCTTTTTTTTTTTTTTTTGAGACAGAGTCTCACTCTATTGCCCAGGCTGGAGTACAGTTGCGTGATCTCAGCTCACTGCAAACTCCGCCTCCTGGATTTAAGCAATTCTCCGCCTCAGCCTCCCAAGTAGCTGGGATTACAGGAGTATGCCACCACACACAGATAATTTTTTGTATTTTTAGTAGAGACAGAGTTTCATTATCTTGGCCAGGTTGGTCTTGAACCCCTGACCTCGTGATCCACCCACCTCAGCCTCCCAAAGTGCTGGGATTACAGACGTGAGCCACCGCGCCCAGACCCTGATGTTCTTTTTCTAGACACCAATACCTCTCAGATAAATTCCTGGTTGATTTATTTTTATAGTTGCAAAGACAGAGTGGTGCTATTGGCTGCCAGCTCTCCACTCTCCCTGCCATCTATTCTAGGTCTACTGGAATAGCCAGCTAGAATTATAGGAAGCCTGCTTCTCCAAGGTGTAAACAAAACCCTTAACAACACAGTCGTAAGACTCCTCCCAGACTAGTCTGGTATTCAGGGTAGCTTTTTGCCAATCCACCCTCCTAATAGGGAAACTGAAATGCAAGATTCCAGGGACAGAACCAACCAGCAAACAAGACCCTAAACTCCTTTTTTAATCCACTTTAAGCAGGACCTACTTTTCTATGTGAGAGGCTCTCAGTCCCACCTATTTCAAATTATGACTTTCTTTTTTCTTTTTATTTTTTGAGACAGAGTCTCACTCTGTCACCCAGGCTGGAGTGCAATAGCATTATCATGGCTCAATGCAGCCTCAACCTCCCGAGATCAGGTGATCCTCCCACCTCAACCTCCTGAGAAGCTGGGACTACAGGCACATGCCACTATGCCCAGCTGATTTTTTGTATTTTCTGTAAAGATGGGGTCTCATCATCTTGCCCAGGCTGGTCTCAAACTTCTGGGCTCAAGCAATCTGCCTCCCTTGGCCTCCCAAAGTGCTGAGATTATAGGTGTGAGCCACCATGCCTGGCCCATAATAAGACTTTCAGAGCATCTGAAGTTTCTTACTCTCTGGACCAGCTCCAAGGCTAAAGCTGATGGAAGACTCAGAATATGATTCTCAGGCTACCCCCTCACCACTGACAGTGGGCACAGGAATAGCCTAACCATTAGGAAAATGAAAGGAGGAAAGACCAACACCAGGCTAGTGCAGAAGCCTCCAAAGCTGGAGATGTCCATCAGCAGCAGGAATAACTTGGTGTTGGTCATTTCTCTTAATTTGTAATGTATAAATCCCGGGGGTTTCTTTTGCTTCTTTCTCCTGCTGGATCTCTTATTTTGGGGGTTCTGTTTCTTTCTCCTTCTTGGCTGACTCCTTCGTTTTCTGAAGCCCACCCTCTAGGACTAGATATCTCCACCCTGCCAGACATTATTGACATTTTGGACCAGATAATTCTTTGTTTTGTGAGTCTGGAGGGGTGAGCAGGGGATTGTAAACAATAAAAAGCTGTGTAAACTTTGTAAAAGAGGCTAGAATTTATTTCTAAGACAGTAGAGAAACACTGAAAGCTTTTAAGTGGCAGAATGACAGGGCCACATATGCATTTTAGAATTGCTCTACCTACAGTATGGAGATTAAATTGGAGGAGTTAAAGTCAGGAATTAAGAATTAATTAAGAGATTGCTATAAACCAGGCATGGTGGCTCACGCCTGTAATCCCAGCATGATTTTAGAGGCTGAAATGGGAAGATTGCTTGAACTCAGGAGTTTGAGACCAGCCTGGCAACATAGTGAGACCTCATGTCAGCAAAAAATAAAAAATTAACCAGGCACCATGCTGTGTGCCTTTAGTCCCAGCTACTTGGGAGACTGAGGTGGGAGGATTGTTTGGGCCTAGGAAGGAGTTCATGATCACAGTGAGCTGTGATCACACACCGCTGCACTCTAGCCTGAGAGAGAGAGTAAGACCCAGTTAAAAAAAAAAAAAAGTCTGTTAATAATCATCCAAATGAAAAGGGATGGCTTTGTGTGGCAGTAAGGAGATGTGGGTAGATTTGATAACTACTTATAAAGTAAAATCAAGAATGCTTGGCTAATAATTTGACATGGTGGAACAGGGCAAAGGTAAGGATGATTCCCAAGTTTCTAGTTTAAATACTGTATAGCAGCAGGTGTTGTCATTTTATTGTCTCAGGAACACTGTGGTAAAGTAGGTTTTGGAGGGGAAGATAAAAAACGTCCAGTATTGGGCCAGTTGTGGTGGCTCATGCCTGTAATTCCAGTACTTTGGGAGGTCGAGGCAGGTGGATCACCTGAGGTCAGAAGTTTGAAACTAGCCTGGCTAGCATGGTGAAAACCTGTTTCTACTAAAAATACAAAAATTACCCAGACGTGGTGGTGTGCGCCTGTAATCCCAGTTACTTGGGAGGCTGAGGCAGGAGAATCGCTTGAACCCAGGAGGCAGAGATTGCAGTGAGCTGAGATCACACCACTTCACTCTAGCCTGGGCGACAGAGTAAGACTCCATCTCCAAAAACAAAAGCAAGAAAGTCCAGTTTTGATGTACTTATGAAATAAGACTGTGCTGATTGATATAAGCAAGACGGCAGAATAGGAAACCCCAGAGCCTTATCCTCCTACAGAGACATCAACTTAACAACATCATATGGACAAAATTGCCTTTCTGAGAACTCCAAAAACCAGTTGAGAGTTTGCAGCACCCAAAGGTACACAAAGCCAGGAGATTCATTGAAACAGGTAGGAAATTGTGTGGTATTTTGCTTGCCATTGGTAAAGAAAAGCAAGGACAATTGTCATAGTTACAGCAAGACAAGTGGGGATTTATAGTCAAAGAGCAGAGTTGGGGGGTGGGGGTGAGCAGTGGATGGAAAATTACTAAGAGGCAATGTCAAGGCAAGGGAGACATTCTGGTAAAACTGATCTGACAGGGTTCTTGCAGAAGGCAGGCCAGGGTGATCAAATGTCATCTGGGGGATGGTGGAGGATGATTAATTTAATTAGATATCAAGAGTGGAAGATTCTTGCTAAAACTGCAAGAAATAGTTTTGTGATGCAAAGATGAATATAGGAGCTCAAAGGTCAAGGCCTGGTTAAGTAGAGGCTTCAGAGGAATCTGACTAAAGTGTGGTCAAGGAGAGATTCTTTGTCACCCTAGTTACTCCCTATCCCTAGCACACTGCAGTATAATTGGGAGAACTTTTCCAATCCTCTTCTCCCTCAAGAGAGAAACAGAGAGGGGAAACAACCATGGTCCAATGCTCGGGCCTTTTGACAGTTCTCCTAAGGAGCAGATTTCTATCTCTCCTGACTTGGAGTGCTGATGGGAACAGCAGTTTAGATGCCAGGTTGGGGTCACTGAGATCAAAGGTGACTGCCGCAGCTTGTTATGGAAACAATAAGATGTAGTACCACAGACAGACACCAAGGGGAGCAAGAGATTGTGGGCTACAGAAAAGAGAGAAGCAAACCTTAAATTGGGGAATTATAAACACAGCCCAGAGAAATGTTGCCAAAAAAAGTTGGAAAAAGCCCTAGAATCTCTAGCGGGTTGACTGGTGAAGGTCTTACCTTGTATAAAGCCATCCCGAAATGCCCAAAGCTTAAAAAAGGATTTCAAGGCATACAAAGAAGCAGAAAAACTGGCAAAGAAACAAAATGAATCTCTAGAAACTGACCCTAAAGATATGGAAATCTATTAATTACCGAACAAGTAATCTAAAATAATCATCTTAAAGATGCTCAATAAGCTAAAAGATAACACAAACCACAAAACAAAATTAGGAAAACAATGCATGTACAAAATGTGGTTATCAACAAAGAGACAGAAACTATTGAAAAGAACCCCAAGGGGAGGGACGGCAGGGGTGGGGTGGTGGGGGTGGGGAGTTGGGAGGGATAACATGGAGAGAAAAGCCAGATATAGGTGATGGGTAGGAAGGCAGCAAACCTCATTGCCATGCATATACCTATGCAACAATCCTGCACATTCTTTTCATGTACCCCCAAACCTAAAACACAATAAAATTTATATATACATATAGATATATAAACAAAAAAAATTCTGGAGCTGAAGAATATAATAACTGAATGGAAAAATTCACTGGAGGGTTTCATACTTGACCAAAGAGAAGAAAGTCTCAGTAACCTTGAAAACAGTTTATTTGAAATTATTGAGTCAGAGAGGAAAAAAATGAAGAAAAGTGAAGGAAACTTAAGGAGCTTATGGGACATCAGCAAATGGAGCAACACATGTATTATGGAAATCTTAAACATAGAAGAGAGAAAGGGTTGAGGTCCTACGCGAAGAAATAAAGACCCTGTATTATTCTGTTTTCATGCTGCTGATAAAGAAATACCCAAGACTGGGCAGTTTACAAAAGAAAGAGGTTTATTGGACTTATGATTCCACATTGCTAGGGAGACCTCACAATCATGGTGGAAGGTGAAAGGCACATCTCATGTTTTCTCATGGCAGCAGACAAGAGAAGAGAGCTTGTGCAGGGAAACACTTATTTTTTTTTAGACCATCAGATCTCATGAGACTCCTTCACTATCATGAGAACAGCACAGGACAGGCCCACCCTTATAATTCAATTGCCTCCCACCAAGTTCGTCCCATGACACGTAGGAATTGTAGGAGTTACAATTCAAGATGAGATGTGGGTGAGGACACAGCCAAACCTTATCAGACCCCAAATTTCCCAAATTTGAGGAAAGATATTGCCATACAAATTTAAGAAGCTCAGCAAACTCCAACAAAGATAATCTCAGAGAGACCCACATATAGTCCTACTATAATCACATATTGTCAAAATTGCAAAGAGAATCTTGAAAGCAACAAAAGAAAAATGACTGAACATATGCAATGGAGCTCCTATAAAATTACCAGCAGATATCTCCCCAGGCATCTCAAAGTCCAGAAGGGAGCAAGATTATATATTCCAAGTATTTAAAAAGAAAAAAAAAAGCTTTGCCAGCCAAAAAATTATACCGGACAAAACTGTCATTCAAAAATGAAGAAGAAATTCTCTTTCCCAGATAAACAAAAGCTGAGGGAACTCATTACCACTAGACCTGCTCTGCAAAGAATACTAAAAAGAGTCCTTCAAATTGAAATGAAACGATTCTAGAAAGCAATATAAAAGCAATATAAGAGCATAGTAAAATATACAGTAACTATAATATTATCACCTCATGCTTGGTCAGTCTCATCTGGCCAGTCTCAGCTTGTTCCATTTTATTATTATTATTATTTTATTTCTTTTTTTTTTTTTTAAATTTGAGATGATTTTGCTCTGTTGCCCAGGCTGGAGTGTAGTGGTGCAATATTGGCTTACTGCAACCTCCACCTCCTGGGTTCAAGCGATTCTCCTGCCTCGGCCTCCCAAGTAGCTGGGATTACAGGCATCCACCACCATGACTGGCTGATTTTTTGTGCTTTTAGTAGAGACGGGGTTTTACCATGTTGTCCAGGCTGGTCTTGAACTCCTGATGTCAGGTGATCCACCCACCTCAGCCTCCCAAAGTGCTGGGATTACAGGTGTGAGCCACTGTGCCTGGTGAAAGTTACATTCTTTTTATTATTATTATTATTAAATTTATTTATTTTACTTTAGCTGCATACTATATCTGTCATTTCTCCCCATGTTAACCCTCCCCACCCTCCTCTCCCTCCCCACCTCCCATTGTCTCTCTCCTATGCCCCCAACTGTCCCCTGTGTGTGATGCTCCTCTCCCTGAGTCCACGTGTTCTCATTCTTCAGCACCCACCTATGAGTGAGAACATACTGTGCTTGGCTTTCTGTTCTTGTGTCAGTTTGCTGAGAATGATGGTTTCCAGATTCATCCAAGTCCCTACAAAGGACATGAACTCATCGTTTTTTATGGCTGTATAGTATTCCATGATGTATATGTACCACATTTTCTTTGTCCAGTCTATCATTGATGGGCATTTGGGTTGGTTCCAGGTCTTTGCTATTGTACCCAGGGCTGCAATGAACATACGTGTGCATATGTCTTTATAGTAGAATGATTTATAGTTCTTTGGGTATATACCCAATAGTGGGATTGCTGGGTCAAATAGAATTTCTATTTCTAGATTCTTGAGAAATCACCACACTGTCTTCCACAATGGTTGAACTAATTTACACTCCCACCAACTGTGTAAGAGTGTTCCTATTTCTCCACATCCTCTCCAGCATCTGTTGTCTCCGGATTTTTTAATGATCGCCATTCTAACTGGTGTGAGATGATATCTCAGTGTGGTTTTGATTTGCATTTCTCTAATGGCCAGTGATGATGAGCATTTATTCATGTTTGTTGGCCTCATATATGTCCTCTTTTGAAAAGTGCCTGTTCATATCCTTTGCCCACTTTTGAATGGGACTGTTTGTTTTTTCTTGTATATCTGTTTTAGTTCTTTGTAGATTCTGGATATTAGCCCTTTGTCAGATGGGTAGATTGCAAACTTTTTCCCATTCTGTTGGTTGCCGATGCAGTCTAATGGTGGGTTTCTTTTGCTGTACAGAAGCTCTGGAGTTTAATTAGATCCCATTTGTCTATCCTGGCTTTTATTGCCATTGCTTTTGGTGTTTTAGTCATGAAGTCCTTGCCTATGCCTATGTCCTGGATGGTTTTGCCTACATTTTCTTCTAGTGTTTTTAAGGTGTTAGATTTTATGTTTAAATTTTTGATCCATTTGGAGTTAATTTTAGTGCAAGGTGACACGTAGGGGTCCAGTTTCTGCTTTCTGCACACTGCTGACCAGTTTTCCCAACACCATTTATTAGACATGGAGTCCTTTCCCCATTGCTTGTTTTTGCTGGGTTTGTCAAAGGTCAGATGGTTGTAGATGTGTGGTGTTTCTTCTGGGGTCTCTGTTCTGTTCCATTGGTCTGTGTCTCTGTTTTGGTACAAGTACCATGCTGTTTTGATTACTGTAGCCTTGTAGTATAGTTTGGAGCCTGGCAGTGTGATGCCTCCGGCTTTGTTCTTTTTGCTTAGGATTGTCTTGGCTGTGAGGGGTCTCTTGTGATTCCATACGAAGTTTAAAGTGTTTTTTTCCAGTTCTGTGAAGAAGGTCATTGGTAGCTTGATGAAGATAGCATTAAATCTGTACGTTACTTTGGGCAGTATGGCCATTTTCATAATATTGATTCTTTCTAACCGTGAGTGTGGAATGTTTCTCCATCTGTTTTTGTCCTCTCTTATTTCGTTGAGCAGTGGTTTGTAGTTCTCCTTGAGGAGGTCCTTTACATCCTTTGTTAGTTGTATTCCTAGGTATTTCATTCTCTTTGTAGCAATTGTGAATGGATGTTTGCTCTTGATTTGGCTCTCTGTTATTGGTATATAGGAATGCTTGTGATTTCTGCATGTTGATTTTGTATCCTGAAACTTTGCTGAAGTTGCTTATCAGTTTGAGAAGATTTTGGGCTGAGACGATGGGGTCTTCTAGATATACAATCATGTCATCTGCAAATAGAGACAGTTTGACTTCCTCCTTTCCTAATTGAATACGCTTTATTTCTTTTTCTTGCCTGATTGCTCTGGCTAGAACTTCCAATACTATGTTGAATGGGAGTGGGGAGAGAGGGCACCCTTGTCTATGCCTGATTTCAAAGGGAATTCTTCCAGCTTTTGCACTTTCAGTATGATATTGGCTGTAGGTTTGTCATATATAGCTTTTATCATTTTATTATATGTTCCATCAATACCTAGTTTATTGAGAGTTTTTAGCATGAAGTGCTGTTGAATTGTATCGAAGTCTTTCTCTGCATCTATTGAGATAATCATGTGGTTTTTGTCTTTGGTTCTGTTTATGTGATGGATTACATTTATGGATTTGCGTATGTTGAACCAGCCTTGCATCCCCGGAATGAAGCCTACTTGGTCATGATGGATAAGCTTCGTGATGTGCTGTTGCAATCTGTTTGCCAGTATTTTATTGAAGATTTTTGCGTCCATGTTCATCATTGATATTGGCCTGAAGTTTTCTTTTTTAGTTGAGTCTCTGCCTGGTTTTGGTATCAGGATGATGTTGGTCTTATAAAATGAGTTAGGGAGGATTCCCTCCTTTTGTATTGTTTGATACAGTTTCAGAAGGAATGGAGCCAGCCCCTCTTTGTATGTCTGGTAGAATTCGGCTGTGAACCCTTCTGGACCTGGACTTTTTTTGGTTGGTAGGCTATTGATTGCTGCCTCTACTTCAGCCCTTGTTATTTGTCTATTCAGGGTTTCAGCTTCCTCCTGGTTTAGTTTTGGTAGAGTACAAGTGTCTAGGAATTTATCCATTTCTTCCTGGTTTACTGGTTTATGTGAGTAGAGCTGTTTGTAGTAATCTCTGATGGTAGTTTGTATTTCTGTAAAGCCTGGTGCCCATCTAACAGTGAAGAAAATTTTTGTAGGTGGTATTAAAGAAGATATGGAAGAGTATAATTTGAGAGACGACTTTGAAAAGTATGGCAAGATTGAAACCATAGAAGTTATGGAAGACAGGCAGAGTGGAAAAAAGAGAGGATTTGCTTTTGTAACTTTCTATGATCATGATACAGTTGATAAAATTGTTGCTCAGAAATACCATACTATTAGTGGGCATAATTGCAAAGTGAAAAAGGCCCTTTCTAAACAAGAGATGCAGTCTGCTGGATCACAGACAGGTCGTGGAGGTGGATCTGGCAATTTTATGGGTCGCAGAGGAAACTTTAGAGGTGGTGGAGGTAATTTTGGCCGTGGTGGAAACTTTGGTGGAAGAGGAGGTTATGGTGATGGAGGTGGTGGCAGCAGAGGTAGTTATGGAGGAGGTGATGGTGGATATAATGGATTTGGTAATGGTGGCAACTATGGCGGTGGTCCTGGTTGTAATAGTAGAGGGGGCTATGGTGGTGGCGGACCAGGGTATGGAAACCAAGGTGGTGGATGTGGTGGCGGTGGTGGAGAATATGATGGTTACAATGAAGGAGGAAATTTTGGCAGTGGTAACTATGGTGGTGGTAGGAACTATAATGATTTTGGAAATTATAGTGGACAACAGCAATCAAATTATGGACCCATGAAAGGGGGCAGTTTTGGTGGAAGAAGCTCGGGCAGTCCCTATGGTTGTGGTTATGGATCTGGTGGTGGAAGTGGTGGATGTGGTGTCAGAAGGTTCTAAAAGCAGCAGACAAGGGCTACAGTTCTTAGCAGGAGAGAGAGCGAGGAGCTGTCAGGAAAGCTGCAGGTGACTTTGAGACAGTCGTCCCAAATGCATTAGAGGAACTGTAAAAATCTGCCACAGAAGGAGCGATGATCCAGTCAGAAAAGTTACTGCAGCTTAAACAGGAAACCCTTCTTGTTCAGGACTGTCATAGCCACAGTTTGCAAAAAGTGCAGCTAGTGATTAATGCAATGTAGTGTCAATTAGATGTACATTCCTGAGGTCTTTCATCTGTTGTAGCTTTGTCTTTTTCTTTTTCTTTTCATTACATCAGGTATATTGCCCTGTAAATTGTGGTAGTGGTACCAGGAATGAAAAATTAAGGAATTATTATTTTTTTTTTTCTTTTGAGACGGAGTTTCGCTCTTGTTACCCAGGCTGGAGAGCAATGGCGCGATCTCGGCTCACCGCAACCTCCGCCTCCTGGGTTCAGGCAATTCTCCTGCCTCAGTCTCCTGAGTAGCTGGGATTACAGGCACGCACCACAATGCCCAGCTAATTTTTTGTATTTTTAGTAGAGACGGGGTTTCACCATGTTGACCAGGATGGTCTCAATCTCTTGACCTCGTGATCCACCTGCCTCGGCCTCCCAAAGTGCTGGGATTACAGGCTTGAGCCACCGCGCCCGGCAGGAATTTTTAACTTAAAAAAAAAAAAAAGAGGGTTTTTGATCCAAGATGGCCGTTTAGGAACAGCTCAGGATTGCAGCTCCCAGTGAAAGCGCAGAGGGTGAGTGGATGCCGCGTTTTTATTGCCCACAGACTAGGAAATTCCCAGGCGGAGGTGCTCCACGGTCGCCAGCGCGGCTGTGCCGGCCAGCACCGCTGCTTTGCCCCGCGCGGCTGCTTTGTCGGCGCCCCGGAGCCGCGGTTCTCCGTACAAAAAACACCGGTCCGGGGGCCCTTTAGGCTGGCGATTGGAGCCACAGGAAGTCGCCCATACGCTGGTTCAAAAAGGGGACTGAGCAGAGAACCAGGACAGTAGATTCCAGGGCAAAAAAAAAAGAAAAAAAAGCGCCACAAACCTCAGTGCCGCTGTTAAACCAGCGCAGTGAGTGGCGGCAGGGGAAAACAAAGAGACCCCGGCGCCTCTTCAACAGGCGACTGGAACACCAACTTAAAAAAGGCTCTGAGGCAGGGAGCCAGTCGATCAGGCTCCGCTGGTCTCACCCCCACAAAAGAACAGCAATCAGAAACTCTGGATTGAGAGTGTCACAGCAAGCGCAGCTGAACCCAGGATGGTCCAGCTCTGTGGGGGAGGGGCGTCCGCCATTACCTAGGCAGCCCGCGTTGCCAAGGCAAACCGCCATTGCTGAGGCAGCCCACCCTTGCCAAGGCAACCCGCCATTGCTGAGGCAGCCCGCCCTTGCCAAGGCAACCCGCCACAGCAGAGACTCCGCCCCAACAGAGGCGGGCCACCATCACCAAAGCAGTTCTAACTACACCCATATAAACAGGACTGCAGGGAAGTTCACTCGGCAGCGGGGCGGAGCCCACAGCAGCTCAGCAAAGCTGCTATAGGCCGACAGTGACTAGACTGCCTCCTTGCTGGGCTGGGCAGGTCTGAAGAAAAAAAAAAAAAAAAGAAGGCGGCAGCATAACGGAAACTCATAAATAAAGCCCTAAATCCCTGGGACAGAGCACCTGGGAACAAAAAGCAGTTTATGAGTTCTGCTGCAGCAGACCTAAAAGTACCTGCCCAGCAGCTCTGAATGAACAACAACAGAGCTCGCAGCTCACCATTTGAGCTCCTATAAAGAAGAGACCGTCTCCTCAAGCAGCTCCCTGACCCCTATATATCCAAAAAGATACCTCATAAAAGAGAGATCAGATTGACACTAGGCGGGTATCCGTCTGGGACAAAGATAGCAGAAGAAGAAAACTGGTAACAACCCTTGCCGTTCAGCAGCTGCTGCAGGTGAACCCCAGGCAAGCAGGGCCTGGAGTGAACCTCAGCAGACCTACAGCAGGGGGGCCAGACTGTCAGAAGGAAAACCAAGAAACAGAAATAACCTCATCATCAACAAACAGAACGTCAATCAGAAAGATTTGAGACCCAATCTGAAAGCCAGCAACTACAAAGTCGACAGGTGGATAAATCCTTAAAGATGGGAAGAAACCAGCGCAAAAAGGATGAAAACACCCGAAACCAGAACACCTCTCCTCCTAAAAGGGATCACAACTCCTCACCAGCAAGGGAACAAAGTTGGATGGAGAATGAGTGTGATGAAATGACAGAATCAGACTTCAGAAGGTGGGTAGTAAGAAACTTCTGTGAACTTAAAGAACATGTTCTAACCAAATGCAAAGAAACTAAGAACCTTGAAAAAAGATTTGACGAAATGCTAACAAGAATGGACAAAATAGAAAGGAATATAAGTGAATTGATGGAGCTGAAAAATGCAACACGAGAACTTCGTGAAGCATGCACGAGTATCAACAGCCGAATGGACCAAGCAGAAGAAAGGATATCAGAGGTCGAAGATCAACTCAATGAAATAAAACGGGAAGGCAAGACTGGAGAAAAAAGAGTAAAAAGGAATGAACAAAGTCTCCAAGAAATGTGGGACTATGTGAAAAGACCTAATCTACGTTTGATAGGCGTACCCGAATGCAACGAAGAGAATGAATCCAAGCTGGAAAATACTCTTCAGGATATTATCCAGGAAAACTTCCCCTACCTAGCAAGGCAGGCAAACATTCAAGTCCAGGAAATACAGAGAACACCACAAAGATATTCGTCAAGAAGAGCAACCCCAAGGCACATAATCGTCAGATTCACCAGGGTCGAAATGAAGGAGAAAATACTAAGGGCAGCCAGAGAGAAAGGTCGGGTTACCCACAAAGGGAAGCCCATCAGACTCACAGCAGATCTCTCAGCAGAAACCCTACAAGCCAGAAGAGAATGGGGGCCAATATTCAACATCCTTAAAGAAAAGAACTTTCAACCCAGAATCTCCTATCCAGCCAAACTAAGCTTCATAAGTGAAGGAAAAATAAAATCCTTTGGGAACATGCAAGTACTCAGAGATTTCGTCACCACCAGGCCAGCTCTACAAGAGCTCCTGAAAGAGGCTCTACACATATAAAGGAACAACAAGTACCAGCTCAACTAAAGGGCAAAACAGCCAGCTAGCACCAAAATGGCAGTATCAAATTCACACATAACAATATTAACCCTAAATGTAAATGGACTAAATGCCCCAATCAAAAGACACAGACTGGCAAATTGGATAAAAAGACAAAACCCATTGGTGTGCTGTATCCAGGAAACCCATCTCACATGCAAGGATACACAAAGGCTCAAAATAAAGGGATGGAGGAAGATTTACCAAGCAAATGGAGAGCAAAAAAAAGCAGGAGTTGCAATTCTCATCTCTGATAAATTAGACTTTAAAGCAACAAAGATCATAAGAGACAAAGAGGGGCATTACATAATGGTAAAAGGATCAATGCAACAAGAAGAGCTAACGATCCTAAATATATATGCACCCAATACAGGAGCACCCAGATACATAAGGCAAGTTCTTAATGACTTACAAAGAGACATAGATTCCCACACAATAATAGTGGGAGACTTTAACACCCCATTGTCAACATTAGACAGATCAACCAGACAGAAAATTAACAAGGATATCCAGGACTTGAACTCAGACCTGGACCAAGCAAACCTAATAGACATTTACAGAACTCTCCACCCCAAATCCACAGAATATACATTCTTCTCAGCACCACATCACACCTACTCTAAAATTGACCACATAATTGGGAGTAAATCACTCCTCAGCAAATGCAAAAGAACGGAAATCGTAACAAACAGTCTCTCAGACCACAGTGCAATCAAGTTAGAACTCAGAATTCAAAAACTAACTCAGAACCGCACAGCTTCATGGAAACTGAACAACTTGCTCTTGAATGTTGACTGGATAAACAATGAAATGAAGGCAGAAATAAAGATGTTCTTCGAAACCAACGAGAATGAAGACACAACATACCAGAATCTCTGGGACACATTTAAAGCAGTCTGTAGAGGAAAATATATAGCAATAAGTGCCCACATGAGAAGCAAGGAGAGATCAAAAATTGACACCCTATCGTCAAAACTGAAAGAGCTAGAGGAGCAAGATCAAAAAAACTCAAAGTCTAGCAGAAGACAAGAAATAGCTAAGATCAGAGCAGAACTGAAGGAGATAGAGACACAAAAAACCCTTCAAAAAATCAATAAATCCAGTAGCTGGTTTTTTGAAAAGATCAACAAAATAGACAGACCACTAGCCAGATTAATAAAAAAGAAAAGAGAGAATAACCAAATAGATGCAATAAAAAACGATAAAGGGGATATCACCACAGATTCCACAGAAATTCAAACCATCATCAGAGATTATTACAAACAACTCTATGCACACAAACTAATAAACCTGGAAGAAATGGATAAATTCCTGGACACTTGCCTCCTGCCAAGCCTAAACCAGGAAGAAGCCGAAACCCTGAACAGAACCATAACAAGGTCTGAAGTTGAGGCAGCAATTAAGAGCTTACCACCCAAAAAAAGCCCAGGTCCAGATGGGTTCACAGCTGAATTCTACCAGACATACAAAGAGGAGCTGGTACCATTTCTTCTGAAACTATTCCAAACAATACAAAAAGAGGGAATTCTTCCCAAATCATTTTATGACACCAACATCATCCTGATTCCAAAACCCGGTAGAGACTCAACAAGAAAAGAAAACTACAGGCCAATATCCATGATGAACATAGATGCAAAAATCTTCAATAAAATACTGACAAGCCGATTGCAACAGCACATCAAAAAGCTTATCCACCATGATCAAGTAGGCTTCATCCCGGGGATGCAAGGCTGGTTCAACATACGCAAGTCTATAAACGTAATTCACCACATAAACAGAACCAAAGACAAAAACCACATGATTATCTCAATTGATGCAGAGAAGGCCTTTGACAAAATTCAACAGCCCTTTATGCTAAAAACACTCAGTAAGCTAGGTATCAATGGAACGTATCTCAAAATAATAAAAGCTATTTATGACAAACCAACAGCCAATATCATACTGAATGGGCAAAAACTGGAAGCATTCCCCTTGAAATGTGGCACCAGACAAGGATGCCCGCTCTCACCACTGCTATTCAATATAGTATTAGAAGTTCTAGCCAGAGCAATCAGGCAAGAAAAAGAAATAAAGGGCATTCAAATAGGAAAGGAGAAAGTCAAATTGTCTCTATTTGCAGACGACATGATTGTATATCTAGAAGACCCCATCGTCTCAGCCCCAAACTTCCTGAAACTGATAAGCAAGTTCAGCAAAGTCTCAGGATACAAAATAATGTGCAAACATCACATGCATTCCTATACACCAATAACAGACTTAAAGAGAGCCAAATCAAGAACAAACTTCCATTCACAATTGCCACAAAGAGAATAAAATACCTAGGAATACAACTAACAAGGAATGTAAAGGACCTCTTCAAGGAGAACTACAAGTCAGTGCTCAACGAAATAAGAGAGGACACAAACAGATGGAGAAACATTCCATGTTCATGGTTAGGAAGAATTAATATAATGAAAATGGCCATACTGCCCAAAGTAATTTACAGATTCAATGCTATCCCCATCAAGCTACCAATGACCTTCTTTGCAGAACTGGAAAAACCCACCTTAAACTTCATATGGAACCAAAAGAGAGCCCGCATAGCCAAGTCAATCCTAAGCAAAAAGAACAAAGCGGGGGGCATCACACTACCAGACTTCAAACTATACTACAAGGCTACAGGAATCAAAACAGCATGGTACTGGTACCAAAACAGAGATATAGACCAATGGAACAGAACAGAGGTCTCGGAGGCAACACAACCTTTCTACAACCATCTGATCTTTGACAAACCAGACAAAAACAAGCAATGGGGAAAGGATTCCCTGTTCAATAAATGGTGTTGGGAAAGCTGGCTAGCCATGTGCAGAAAGCAGAAACTGGACCCCTTCCTGACACCTTACACTAAAATTAACTCCAGATGGATTAAAGACTTAAACATAAGACCTAACACCATAAAAACCCTAGAAGAAAATCTAGGCAAAACCATTCAGGACTTAGGTGTAGGCAAGGACTTCATGGCCAAAACACCAAAAGCATTGACAACAAAAGCCAAAATAGACAAATGGGACCTAATCAAACTCCACAGCTTCTGCACAGCAAAAGAAACAATCATTAGAGTGAATTGGCAACCAACAGATTGGGAAAAAATTTTTGCAGTTTACCCATCTGACAAAGGGCTGATATCCAGAATTTACAAAGAACTAAAACAGATTTACAAGAAAAAAACTAACAAGCCCATTCAAAAGTGGGCAAAGGATATGAACAGACACTTTACAAAAGAAGACATACGTGAGGCCAACAAACATATGAAAAAATGCTCATCATCACTGGTCATCAGAGAAATGCAAATCAAAACTACATTGAGATACCATCTCACGCCGGTTAGAATGGCGATCATTAAAAAATCTGGAGACAACAGATGCTGGAGAGGATGTGGAGAAATAGGAACACTTTTGCACTGTTGGTGGGAGTGTAAATTAGTTCAACCATTGTGGAAGACAGTGTGGCGATTCCTCAAGGACCTAGAAATAGAAATTCCATTTGACCCAGCAATCCCATTACTGGGTATATATCCAAAGGATTACAAATCGTTCTACTATAAGGACACGTGTACATGAATGTTCATTGCAGCACTGTTTACAATAGCAAAGACCTGGAACCAACCCAAATGCCCTTCGACGATAGACTGGATAGGGAAAATGTGGCACATATACACCATGGAATATTATGCAGCCATCAAAAACGATGAATTTGGGTCCTTTGTAGGGACATGGATGAACCTGGAAACCATCATTCTCAGCAAACTGACAGAAGAGCAGAAGATCAAACACCGCATGTTCTCACTCATAGGCGGGTGTTGAACAATGAGAACACATGGACACACGGAGGGGAGCACTACGCACTGGGGTCAGTTGGGGGGAAATAGGGGAGGGACGGTGGGGGGTGGGAAGCTGGGGAGAGATAGCAAGGGGAGAAATGCCAGATGTAGGTGATGGGGAGGAAGGCAGCAAATCACACTGCCACGTGTGTTCCTGTGCAACAATTTTGCATGTTCTTCACATGTACCCCAAAACCTAAAATGCAATAAAATAAATAAATGGGAAAAAAAAGAAAAAGAAACATACACTATAAAAAGACAATCATCAACAAATACATTGAGGCAGTAATAAAATTTCCCAACAAAGAAAAGCCCAGGATCAGATGCCTTCACTAGGGAATTCTACCAAATATTTAAAAAAGACCACCAATATTCCTCAAACTCTTCTAAAGCTTGAAAAGGAGGGAAGACTTTCAAATTAATTCTATGAAGCCAGCATTACCCTGATATCAAAGCCAGACAAAGATGTTATGAAAAGAACTACATTCTTGTCTGTGAGAAACAAAAGACAAAAAGAAAAAAAAAAAAAGAGAAAGAAAGAAAAGAACTACAAACCAACATCCCTGGTAAGTATTGATGCAAAAATCCTCCACAAAATACTAGAAAACAGAATTAGCAGCACATCAAAAGGATTACACACCATGACCAAATGGGATTTTTTCCTGAAATGCAAGAATGGTTCACCATGTGAAAATCAATGAATGTAATACACCACATTAACAAAATGACAGAAAAAAACATGGTTATTTAAACTGATGTGGAAATATGTTTGACAAAATTCAAACGTATAAAAAAACTTTACTGATAAAAAAAAAAACTCAACAAACTAGGAATAGAAGAAAACTACTTTAACACAATAAAGGCCACATATGAAGAGCCCACAGTGAACACTACATTCCATGAAGAAGGACTGAAAGCTTTTCCTCTAAGATCTGGTATAAGGCAGGGATGTCCACTTTTGCCACTTCTATTCAACACAGTACTGGAAGATCTAGCCAGAACGATTATGCAAGAAAAAACATAAAGTCTTCCAAGTTGGAAAGGAAGAAGTAAAATAATCTCTGTTGGCAGGTGACAAGATCTTATATGTAAAAAGTCTTAAAGATTCCACGGCCGGGCACGGTGGCTCAAGCCTGTAATCCCAGCACTTTGGGGGAGGTCAAGAGATCGAGACCATCCTGGTCAACATGGTGAAACCCCGTCTCTACTAAAAATACAAAACATTAGCTGGGCATGGTGGCGCGTGCCTGTAATCCCAGCTACTCAGGAGGTTGAGGCAGGAGAATTGCCTGAACCCAGGAGGCGGAGGTTGCGGTGAGCCGAGATCACGCCATTGCACTCCAGCCTGGGTAACATGAGTGAAACTCCATCTCAAAAAAAAAAAAAACAAAAAAAAACAAAAAACAAAAACAAAAACAAAAAAGATTCCACAATAAAACTGTAACAAAAATGTATTCAGCAACTTGTAAGATACAAAATCGAGACATAGACACAAAGTTCTGTTCCTATACATGACAATGAACTTTCCAACAAGGAAACTAAGAGAAATTAATCCCATTTACAATTGCATCAGAAAGAATAAAATGTGGGGGGTGGGGAGATGTTGGTAAAGAGAGAAAATTTCAGTTAGATGAGAGGAATAAATTCAATAAATCTATTGTACAGCATGGTGACTATACTTAAAACAATGTATTGTATTCTTGAAACCAATTGCTAAAAGAGTAGATTTTGTGTTCTCACCACAAAAAAAAATAAGTAGGTATGGTAATACATATGTGAATTAACTCAATTTAGCCATTCTACAGTGTATACATATTTCAAAACAACATGTATACAACAAGTATACACAAATTTTATTTGTCATTTAAAAATAAAATTCTTGGCCAGGTGCAGTGGCTCATGCCCGTAATCCCAGCACCCTAGGAGACTGAAGTGGGCATATCACTTGAGGCCAGGAGCTCAAGACCAGCATGGCCAACATGGCGAGAACACATCTTTACTAAAAATACAAAAAATTAGCCAGGTGTGGGGGCACACACCTGTAATCCTAGCAACTTGAGAGGCTAAAGCAGGAGAATCACTTAAACCCAGGAGGCAGAGGTTGCAGTGTGACAATATCATGCCACTGCACTCCAGCCTGGGGGACAGAATAAGACTCTGTCTCAAAAAAGAAAATAATAAGATAAAATAAAATTCTTAGGCATAAATGTAACCAAGGAGATGAAAGACTTCATACATTGAAAACTACAGGACATTGCTGAAAGAAATGAAAGAAGACACAGATAAATGAAAAAACATTTCCATGTTCATGGATTGGAAGACTTTATATTGTTAAAATGTCCATAGAACCCAAAGTGACCTACAGTTTCAGTACAATCCCTATCAAAATTCCAGAGGCGTTTTTTGCACTAATAGAAAAAAAATCCTAAAATTTATATAGAATTGCAAAGGACCTTGAATAGCCAAAACAATCTTGAAAAAGAACAAAAATGGAGGCTTCACACTTGCTGATTGCAAAATATATTAGAAAGTTACAGTAATCAAGACACTGTGATCCTTGCTTAAATATAGACATATAGATCAATGGAACAGAATAGCCCAGAAATAAACTCTTGTATACATGGTGAAATGGTCTTCAACAAGGGTGTCTAGAACACACGATGGAGAAAGGACAGTTTCTTCAACAAATGCTGCTAGAAAACTGGATATCTAAAAGCAAGAAAAAAAAAACAAAATTGGATTTTTTTCCTTTCAGCATATAAAAAATTAGCTAAAAATGGGCTAGACATGGTGGCTCACACCTATAATCCCAGTACTTTGGGATGCTGAGGCAGGTGGTTCACTTGAGGTCAGGAGTTTGAGACCAGCCTGGGCAACATGGTGAAACCCTGTTTCTACTGAAAATACAAAAATTAGCAGGGCATGGTGGCACATGCCTATAATTCCAGATACTCAGGAGGCTGAGACAGGCGAATCTCTTGAACCTGGGAGACGGAGGTTGCCTTCAGCTGAGATCGCACCATTGCACTCCAGCCTAGGTGACAGAGTAAGACTCTGTCTCAAAAAAACAAACAAACAAACAAAAACAACCTAAAAATGGATTAAAGATCTAAATGAAAGATAGAAAACTCTAGAACTCCTAGAAGAAAACAGGGAGAAATCTTCATGACGTTGGATTTGTCAATGCTTTCTTGGATATGGTACCACGGAATGTAGTGTTCATTGTGGGCTTTTCATATGTGGCTTTTATAGTGTTAAAGTAGCTTTCTTCCATTCCTAGTTTTTTTTTTTTTTTTTTTTTTTTTTTTAAATCAGTAAGATTTTTTTATACGTTTGAATTTTGTCAACCATATTTCCACATCAGTTGAAATAATCATGTTTTTTTTCTGTCATTTTGTATTACATTC
Source organism: Sapajus apella (assembly GCF_009761245.1). Lineage (NCBI taxonomy): Eukaryota > Metazoa > Chordata > Mammalia > Primates > Cebidae > Sapajus > Sapajus apella. The sequence continues at coordinate 489,049 of NW_022437165.1, read as the reverse complement.
ATTGATTTTCACATGGTGAACCATTCTTGCATTTCAGGAATAAATCCCACTTGGTCATGGTGTGTAATCCTTTTGATGTGCTGCTAATTCTGTTTTCCAGTATTTTGTTGTTGTTTTCGTTGTTTTAACCATAATTGAAAAAAGAAAAAAGGAAAGAATAGAATGCCCAAATGGATATGAAGCTCAAGAGAGAGATCTGAACTTGAGAAATGATTAGAAAATAACCGGCCTGTTGGGACAATTAATCCATGAAGGAATGAGGACACCAAAAATGAATGTAGAGTTAGAAAATGGCTTGCAATCCTGAGCCCTGCCATCACTTAGGAAGTGGCAGAGGAAGGGACTCCAAACGAGCCTGGAAGTGACTGGCCAAATCGGAGGCAAGAACAAAGGCAGAATCAAGGAGCAGGGAGCAGTGGGTGTCCTCAGTAAGGTCCTGGGCATTGCACTAGATTATTGCTTATAGCACGCTATTCAGGACAGCTCCAAACTGACACTTGGTGCACATGGATATCAATGTAACTACTCATTCTGTGGATGGACTTCAGGGTGGTTTCCCCGAGTTGGATATGAGTGACCAACAAGACGACGTGGCTGAAGGGCAGAAACATAATATTAAGCAAAATATGCTGGACACAACCACATACTGTGTGATTCCACTAATACTGAGTACACAAACAGGCATGGCTGGAAGGAGGCAGGAAGGAGGCTTCTGGGGTGTGAGGTTCTATTTCTTGAGTTGGATGTCAGTTTCATGTGTTCAATTTGTGAAAAATCATCAATTACGTGATTAATAATATAGAAAGCTATTGAGTCCAAGTGTGGTGGCTCACACCTGTAATTCCAGCACTTTGGGAGGCCAAGGTAGGAGGATCATTTGAGGCCAGGAGTACAAGACCAGCCTGGACAACATAGCAAGACCCTGTCTCTTTATAAAAAATAATGAGCTGGGTATGGTGGTACACCTGTAACCCCAGTGCTTTGAGAGGCTGAGGTGGGAGGGTCACTTGAGCTTAGGAGTTCAAGACTGCAATGAGCTATGATCGTGCCACTGCACTCTAGCCTGGGTGATAAAAGACCCTGTTTCTGAAAAGAAAAAAAGGAAGCTATTGAGAGGTATAGAAAGATAAGAACTAAAAAGTGGTCTTTCGGGTAGATGTGGTGGCTCACACCTGTAATCCCAACACTTTGGGAGGCTGAGGCAGGAGGATCACTTGAAGCCAGGGGTTCAAGACCAGCCTGGGCAACAAAGCAAGACCCTGTCTCTTTCTCTCTAACAATAACAACAAAAAGTCTTTGGATGAGAATTTTGGAATAGTTCTAGACAGAAGGAAGCATGAGATAACACTAGCGAGAGAGTAGATTGCAGGGTGAGATAGGAAGATAAGCCACTCTGGACAAATTTGTAAAGATTAGGAATGAATCCAGTGACAGCTGAAGGGCAGGTGACAAGGTGAGGTTGAGAGCTGCCTTTTCAGGAAATGATGCCAATTGCTCAATTGCCTATTCCCCTTACCCAGCCTCAGGTCTGAGTATGATTCTCAGGCCTGATGGGGTTTTCAGTGTGGGCTTTATCTCTCTGTAGTCCTGGGGAGGAGTGGAGGAGTAGTGTTGCTGCCACTATGGTGTTCCTATAAGACAGATACAATGCTGTTTCTTTACAATACTGGCTAAGTTGCTGTCACAAAAATTCTCCAAATATACAGTAGCTCAAACAAGATAAAGCATATTTCTTTCTCACTTAGCGGCCTGAAAGTGGGCAGGTGGTTCAAGGTGAGTAGGTGTTTTTGTTCCATTTCACCCAGGGACAAAGATTCCTTTTGTCTTGGAGCCTGTAGCTCTGCCAGGGTGTGCCATCTGCTGCAGGGTGGAGCTGACTCAAAGCCCGTGGGTAGGGGAAATGGGAGGATGTGGTAAGTAGGTAGTTTCCCTTTTTGAGGACCTCACCTGGAAGTTGTAATCATCAAATCTATTCATATCACATTGGCTAGAAATTAAGTGTCATGGCCACCGCCAGATGCAAGGGTGTGCACTCCAGCTGGATGGCTGGCCAGAATCAAATCCTGGGAATTGACACAGGAGGACAATTAGCCTTCTCTGCTTCCAATGCCAACTCTAGCAATCTTTCCAGAATTGAGGCCTCTCATACTGTTTTGGCCTTAGGGCAGATATTTGGTAGATACCTGGTATAATCAGTTGCTTAGAGCTGGCATCCCTTTCTTCTGAGACAGAGTCTTACTCTGTCATCCAGGTTAGAATGCAGGGGTGCAATCTGGGCTCACTGCAACATCCACCTCTTGGGTTCAAGTGATTCTCATGCCTCAGACTCCCAAGTAGCTGGCATTACAGGTGCACACCAGTACACCAGGCTAATTTTTGTATTTTTCTTTTTTTTTTTGTAGAGACAGAGTTTCCGCCATTTTGCCCAGACTTGTCTTGAACTCCTAAGCTCAGGTGATCCACCTGCCTCTGTCTCCCAAAGTGCTGTGATTACAGGCATGAGCCACTGCATCCAGCCACTGGTGTCCCTTTTGATTGGGCTACCCTCTGTCTACCTGGTCATGCCTGGATGCAACTGTCATGAGACACCTTAACTCTCACCCCACTCCTCCCTACCTAGCATAGCAGAAGAGGTTTTCCTGGATTTCTTCTTCCTATGACTAATCTAAAATAGGAAGGTTGTCTCCTTCAGTGGGTTTATTTCTTCAGAAGACCCAGGCAGAGTTCTCTTGCTTTGTCTTTCTGTTTATTACCTATTGAAAAGAAAGTTTCTTTGAGAAAGCCTCACACTGTCTTCCACAGTGATTGAACTAATTTACACTCCCACCAACTGTGTAAGAGTGTTCCTATTCTCCACATCCTCTCCAGCATCTGCTGTCTCCAGATTTTTTAATGATCGCCATTCTAACTGGCGTGAGATGATATCTCAATGTGGTTTTGATTTGCATTTCTCTAATGACCAGTGATGATGAGCATTTTTTCATATGTTCTCAAGGATCTAGAAACAGAAATTCCATTTGACCCAGCAATCCCATTACTGGGCATATACCCAAAGAACTATACATCGTTCTACTGTAAAGACACATGCACACGTATGTTCATTGCAGCCCTGGATACAATAGCAAAGACCTGGAACCAACCCAAATGCCCATCAATGATAGACTGGACAAAGAAAATGTGGTATATATACACCATGGAATACTACGCAGCCATAAAAAACGATGAGTTCATGTCCTTTGTAGGGACTTGGATGAATCTGGAAACCATCGTTCTCAGCAAAGTGACACAAGAATAGAAAGCCAAACACCGTGTGTTCTCACTCATAGGTGGGTGTTGAACAATGAGAACATGTGGACTCAGGGAGAGGAGCATCATACACCGAGGGCAGTTGGCGGGGGGTAGGGGAGAGACTGCAAGGGGTGGGGAGGGAGAGGAGGGTGGGGAGGGTTAACATGGGGAGAAATGCCAGATATAGTATGCACCTAAAGTTAAATAAATAAATTTAAAAAATAAAGTTTGCTATATATATAAAAAAAGAAAAGAAAGTTTCCAAATACAGGCAAAAATTCTTCACTTTTTCTTTTAATTTCAGTATAGATCACCACAAACAAGACTTCTAAAAATGTTAGTAGTGACTGGCCAGGGCATTAGGCCGGGCCATAGCTCAGGATGTTGGAAGTCACTGAAGATGAAGGCAGGGACCATGGGAATGAGGGAGGTCTTGGATGACTGGTGAATGGCAGCAATGAGAACAGGTAGGGAATGTCAAAGAAACCACATTTTACACAAGGAAGAGGGGGAATGGCTTGCAAGTGGTTGTGTGGAGAAAGATGGAAAGTGACCTTACACCTTTTACAAAACACAAATCAAAATGATCATAGTCTGAAATGTAAAAAGTACAAAACTAGCTGGGTGTGGTAGTGTATACCTCTTGTCCCTTCTACTTGGGAGGCTGAGGCCTGAGGATCGCTTGAGCCCAGCAGTTAGAGACTGTGGTGAGCCATGATTGTACCACTGCACTCCAGCCTAGGCAATAGAGGGATACTCTGTCTCTGGGAAAAAAAGAAAAAAAGTGCTAAACAAGAAAGCTTCCAGAAGATAACACAGCAGAAAATCTAGATGACCTTGGATTTGGCAATGAGATTTTATATGCAACATCAAAAGTAAGGTTCATCAAATAATTGCTTGGGATACCTAGTTTCCCTAGGTAAGAAGAAATGGATCAAGGGGTCTGCAGGCTTTGTACACTGAGGGCCAGGTAGCCAGGCCCTGGAACCAGACATATGTCAGGGATGCTGATGAGACAAAGACCATGTTTTTTCTCAGCTTGCTCAGTCCAGCTGAGCCAGCTTTCCACTGGACTCCTGAATGTGAGATGGACACGGGATCCCAGGACCATCCAGCAGCATCTCTTATCACCTTAAAGCACTGAAACACTGGCTGGGTGCAGAGGCTCATGCCTGTACTCCCAACACATTCAGAGGCTGTGGCGGGAGGATTGCTTGAGGCCAGGAGTTCAAGATCAGCCTGGGCAGCACAGCAATACCCCATCTCTACAAAAGATACACCCAAAAAATTAGCTGGGTGTGGTGGTACATGCCTGTAGTCCCAATTACTTTGGAGGCTGAGACGGGAACATCGCTTGAGCCCAGGAGTTAGAGGCTGCAGTGAGCTATAATTGTACCACTGCACTCCAGGCTGGGAGACTGACTGAGACCGTCTCTAAAACAAGAGGCTGGGCACAGTGGCTGGTGCCTGTAATCCCAGCACTTTGGGAGACTGAGGTGGGTGGATTACCTGAGGTCAGGAGTTAGACACCAGCCTGGGCAATGTGGTAAAACCCTGTCTCTACTAAAAACACAAAAAATTAGCTGAGTGTGGTGGCAGGCACCTATAATCCCAGCTACTCGGGAGGCTGAGGCAGAAGAATCGCTTGAACCCGGGAGGCGGAGGTTACAGTGAGCTGACATCACGCCATTAGACTCCAGTCTGGATAACAAGAGCAAAACTCCATCTCAGAAATAATAAATAAATAAATAAAACAAAAACCACTGAAACACAGAAAACTGTAGTATTGTAAGTTTCATTTTATTATTGCTTGTTAGTTGATTAAAGTAATTCTGCTTCCACTTACTTTATTTTTAAAGAGATTAATTGCTACACTGAATAAAACCTTAATGAAGTTTCATTATAAGTATCTATCAACATTTGATTATTTTCTACATAGAAGCAGGTAAAAAGTTTAAAATTCAGTTTCATTTGATTTAGCCTTGACTGTAATGAAGGACTCTATGAAGAGGGGACGCAGTGTTTATGGGCTGGAGTCCCAGCAGCTGCTTGGTGGCAGAGTCCCAGTCTTTCCCCATTTCAAGCCGCGGGCAGATTGATGGGTACTGTCCTTCAGTTCTTCTTACCCATTCACTTGCCTTCTCTATTGCCTCAAAAGCCCAGGGAATATTCCTAGATTAAAACAAATAAATGTTTCAGATGTCAGAATATAATTACATGTGAAATACTACATTTAAACCCATCACATTATATCAGACAAAATGATTCTGCCAAAAATTAAGATATTTAATAAAGCAGTTCTCCTTGATATCTTGTGGAAGTTCTTCTACCCGTCTGACCTTGAACTTATGTACTGTGTTGTCAAGTGTCCTATGCCCATCATTTCCTGGCTTCCATGTGTCTCCGGGCATCTCTGCTGTGTGCAGGACAGCTCAAGTTCCAGCCTCTTTACAGCTGTTTATGGCTGTCCCCTTTCCATGGTTCTCAATCGAAATCCTACCCATTCTTCATGCACAAACTCAAGTACTATTTTACAAATGAGGCGTCTGTTTCTCTCTCCTTCCCGCTGTACCAACTTGATTAGGCACCTTCAGAATATCTGAGAGTCACCCATGAAACTGGCGTATATTCAGTTGTGTCATGTAAACCAGGAACAACTTGGTAGAATAAGCATATAAAGCCAAGTCTGTGTCCACTAAATGGTGTAGAATATTTGAGACTGTTGAATATTCAATATTTAAAATCTTTTTTTTTTTTTTTTGAGACAGAGTCTAGCTCTGTCACCAGGCTGAAGTGCAGTGGTGCGATCTCAGCTCACTGCAACCTCCAATTCCCTGGTTCAAGCGATTCTCCTGCCTCAGTCTCCTGAGTAGCTGGGACTACAGGTGCATGCAAGCACGCCCAGCTAATTTTTGTATTTTTAGTAGAGATGGGGTCCCACCATGTTGGCCAGGCTGGTCTTGATCTCCTGCCCTAATGATCCACCTGTCTCAGCCTCCCAAAGTGATCACAGGCGTGAGCCCCCACACCCGGCCTAAAATCATTTTGTCTTATGTATTAAAGTGCCAACAAACTATTTTGCTAACACAATAGCAGTAATGTAGTAAGAGCAATATGCTGTAGTATACTTGATCAGTTTTGAAAATCTTACTTTAATACTTTGTGATATTACAGTTCAAAAGCAGGTTCAAAGTTTATACTTGTTCTAACAGCTATAATATGAATAACTGGAAACGATCTAAAGAGAATAAGAACTTCTTTGGATATGTCTATTAAGTCAAATACTAATTTTTCAGTACCATCTCCTAGCTGTTCAAAGTGTTTTTTTCTTTGATATTCATTTAATTAATTCTCTTGGCAAGTGGCATTGGTTTATTTTAAAATAAAATACCCAAAATAGGCCTGTGCAATGGTTCACTCTTGTAATCCCAGAACTTTGAGAGGCCAATGTGGGCAGATCACTTGAGGTCAGGAGTTTGAGACCAGCCTGGCCAACATGGCAAAACCTCATCTCTACAAAAAATATAAAAATTAGCTGGGCATGGTGGTGTACACCTGTAATCCCAGCTACTTGGGAGGCTAAGGCACGAGAATTGCTTGAACCTGGGAGGGGGAGGTTGCACTGAGCTGAGATCACGCCACTGCACTCCAGCCTGGGCAACAGAATGAGATCCTATTTCAAAACAAAAAGAAATTAAAAAAAAAAAAAGAAAATCCTCAAAATAGAAAAAAAAGAATAAATTCTAATTTTTCTCAAGGTGTTGTTTTGGCAAAAAAATGAGAAGGTATTGCTTTTTAAAAAATTGAAGTATAAATTACATATAGTAAATTATGATTTTCTTTTTTACAGAGTCTCACGGGAGTGCAGTGGCACAATCACAACTCGTTGCAGCCTTGACCTCCTGGGCTCAAGTAATCCCTCCACCTCAGTTCCCGAGTAGTCACACACTATCACACTCAGCTAATTTTAATTTTTTGTAGAGACAGGGTCTTGATATGTTGTCCAGGCTGGTCTTAAACGCCTGGATGCAAGCAATCCTCCGGCCTTGGTATCCCAAAGTGCTTGGATTATAGGTGTGAGCCACAGTGCCCAGCAATGCCTGGGTAATTAAAAAAAGGTTTTTGTAGAGATGAGGGTCTTGTTGGTTACCTAGGCTGGTCTTAAACTCCTGGACTTGATCTTGCTGGGCTCAAGTGATCTTCCCATCTCAGCCTCCCAAAGTACTTGGATTACAGGCATGAGCCAATGGGCCTAGCCCAGAACTTCCTGAACACCTGTTTTGTGTTTGAGAACTTTTTTTAAATCATGACACTTAAAAAATAGTTATCAATATTTCTTTAATATAATAAAATATCCCTAGGTAGTGTTTAATTTTCCCTGTCTCATTATTTAAAATGCAGTGGGTTTTGGTCAAATCAGGATCTAAACAAGTTGGTTGGTATGTCTCTAAAAGTTTATTTTATAGGTTCCACTCCTCAACCCTTTTTTTCTCTTGCCATTTATTTCCCCACATTCCAGACGTTGCTGACTGCATTTCCATGGTGTCATGTAACATGTTTCTCTATTCTCTGATCTAATTCAAATTTAGAATTCAAAGGGTTTAATTTAACTTCTTTGATTTTACGCATATTACTTTCTAACAATATTAATATCTACCTCCTATTTTACAAATCAAAAGTATTATTAACACCATGGCTACTCCCAGTGAGATATCTTTGTAATATTTTTTAATCCTTAGGCACTATCCCACTAAGGAAGTACAGTCAAATTATGTACTATGTTGTTTTTTTCTTCAAGACGGACTCTCACTGTGTTGTCCAGGCTGAAGTGCAGTGGTGCAATCTCAGCTCACTGCAATCTCTGCCTTCTGGGTTCAAACGAATCTCCTGCCTCAGCCTCCTGAGTAGCTGGGATTACAGGTGTGCTCTACCACACATAGCTAATTTTTGTATTTTTAGTAGAGATAGGGTTTCACCATGTTTCTCAGGCTGGTCTCAAACTCCAGACCTTGTGATCTACCTGCCTTGGCCTCCCAAAGTGCTGGGATTACAGGCATGGGCCACCACACCTGGCCTATGTACTATGCTTTAAAGTTACCTTAAATTAATTGCCAGGCTGGGCATGGTGGCTCATGCCTGTAATTCCAGCACTCTGGGAGGCTGAGGTGGGAGGACTGCTTGAGCTCAGGAGTTCGAGACCAGCCTGGGCAACATGGTGAAGCCCTGTCTTTACAAAAAATACAAAAATTAGCAGGGCATGGCGGTGCATGCATGTAGTCCCAGCTACTCAGGAGGCTGAGGTGGGAGGATGGCTTGAGCCCAGGAGATGGAGGTTGCAGTGAGCTGAGATTGCACCACTGTACTCCAGGCTGGGTGATAGAGTCAGACTCTGTCTTAATAAATAAATAAATCTTATCCATTATTATGTAAAATATTTACATAGCTTCAAAGTCAAAACTGCAAAACAAAGTACACTATGAGAACCCTAGCTTTCATCCTTGTGCCCTCTACCAAACACCCCTCATAATAATATTTTTATTAGTTTGATTAGTTTTCCCCTTATCTTGCCTTTAAAAGAACATAAGCCAATTGCATGTGTATGTATATGTGTATGTATATACTTATATACGTATATATGTCAGAGGGATCCTACTCTGATCATGCCCCTGTCGCCATAAGGTGAGGGGTCTGCAGGGACAAGAGAATGTGCTCACCCCAGAGCCCATATCCTCCTTTTCAGACCCTGTACCTCCAGTATCCCTGACCACATGGCCCTGAGTCCACTTCCAGGGTCTTCCCTGGATCTGCCATCCCGAGTTTGAACTGTGCTGCTATCTCACTCGTGCTGCAAGGTGGCTGGGTGAGGGGGCACTGGCATGGGGTCTGAATGGCATTTTGATGAGTGGGTGTGGTATTCATGTGTGCATGCAAGGCCTCTTAGGGTGCTAGGGGTCAGCCAAGGGCTGAATTTGAACCTGGCCTTCCAGGTGGTTAGGAAGTTGTATTTGCCAAGGTAGGAAATTAGAATACTTTTAATCTAATAGGTTGCTAGTTTGATTTATAACTTTTAGATACTTAGACATATAGTATGTGGGTTTCCATTTGTATTCTTGTCCCAGGTGCTGTCATTGTTGGGAACACGGCTGGACCCAACAGTTATATTGTGGGTCTTCTGGAGGCCCCAGGGATCAGCACACTGCAGTGAAGAGCCCCACATCAGGAGCCAGAAGTGCCAGGCTCCAGCAGGAGCTGCACTGAAAATCTCTAAGCCCATTTCCTGTCCAGCCCAAGGTTCAAATACCACACCAGCCCTGCCCACCACAGGAGACTGTGGGCAAGCTGTCACCTGCAAACAAATTCTCTTCCTACATACTTATAAAGTAGTCTACACATGTCAGCTAATTCCCTATAGCTGTTTGCACGAATTGTTGAAAATATAAATAAGTTGCATAATACTATAGTTAAAGCCACCTGAAAACTGAAGCATCATCCAGTTTCATCAGTGATTTGAACACTATTCCCTCTTTTTCCAACCTGGTGCAAATAAACTGTAGCACCAGCATTGTGGCAATTAGGTCCAGGAGATGTTCTCTTCCTTTTACACCTAAAGGGAAAAAACTCCATTAGGTCTGTTGGAAACTCTGCATCTCAAACTGTGCCTGTTTATAAAATTCCCATTAAAGAATTATAATACAGTTAAATCACAGTACATAAGCAGATCGTGAAACTTTCTAATACTCTTCAAGGTCCTTAATTAGCCTGCTATTTAAGTAAAAAATGAGGATGGTTGGAACATGTGCCCATCATATTATCCTGATGGCTGTCAGGAACCGGAACTGTATCCAGAGTGCCCCTCGCTTGCCATCTTCAATAATCAGGGAGCCAGGAAGTACAATGAAAGAAATCTAGTGTTTAGGCTCCTGTTACAATTAGCTTAGAAGAGTACACCTACATATTCAACACATAAATAACAGATATGACCAATTACATCAGTGTATCAAATTATTTCTAGTGATTAGTACCTACAGGTATCCAAATCAAGGTATTTATCTGTTTAATAAATTCGCAAAATTGAAAAATGAATGTTTACATGTGTTGAACTCAGAATTAACTCATTTTTGTTTAAAAAATTCAGGCTTCATTTTTTTTTTTTTTTTTTTTTTTTTTTTAAGAAATAGGGGCTCACTCTGTCACACTGGAGTGCAGTGGTGGGTGTGATCAGAGCTCACCATAACCTCCAAGTCCTGGGCTCACATGATCCTCCTACTTTGGCCTCCCAAAGTGTTGACATTATAGGCATGAACCACAGCACCCAACCAAAAATGGTTTTAGGGAAGAAAAAAAACCCCAAATCTTTGTCTTATAATTAAGAATATACAATTACTTTTTTTTTGAGTAAAGACAAAAGGACCTGGCATGGTATGCACATATCTGCATTTACACCATTAATTTTAAATCCTTGAGGTACCTAAAACTGCTCATAAGAGGGCTTTTATTAAATAATATAATGTTCTTAATAGGAGAAAAAGGAATTGAAAAAATTTTTAAAAACAAAACGAAAAAACCCAATCCACTGTCCTAAAAAAAATCAATGGAGACAAAAGCAGTTGAATTTGCTGGATTCTTTTGTGGCTTTTTTTGGGTATTATTTACAAAATGTTAGACTAATTTTTAAGCAATATTAATAATAAGCAACATAGGACTCCAAGAATAATATAATAAATAAACTGATAAATATAAATAAATAAAATAGTTTATAAATAGATAAATAAACTGATAAAATGCCTAATGTGTATCAGTGTTATTTAAAAAACAAATTCAGAAAGAGAAGGGATAATAAAAGAGAAACGAAGAGGATAAAAGACAAAGTTGGGTACAGAGATATGAAAACAAGTCAGAGGAAAAAAATCAGAGAGGTTGAGACTCTATGTAGAGAAAGAAAGGCAGAAAAGCACACACTAAAAGAAAAATAACATAAGACCTAACACCATAAAAACCCTAGAAGAAAATCTAGGTAAAACCATTCAGGACGTAGGTGTAGGCAAGGACTTCATGACCAAAACACCAAAAGCATTGACAACAAAAGCCAAAATAGACAAATGGGACCTAATCAAACTCCACAGCTTCTGCACAGCAAAAGAAACAGTCATTAGAGTGAATCGGCAACCAACAGAATGGGAAAAAATTTTTGCAGTTTACCCATCTGACAAAGGGCTGATATCCAAAATTTACAAAGAACTAAAACAGATTTACAAGAAAAAAACTAACAAGCCCATTCAAAAGTGGGCAAAGGATATGAACAGACACTTTACAAAAGAAGACATACGTGAGGCCAACAAACATATGAAAAAATGCTCATCATCACTGGTCATCAGAGAAATGCAAATCAAAACAACATTGAGATACCATCTCACGCCGGTTAGAATGGCGATCATTAAAAAATCTGGAGACAACAGATGCTGGAGAGGATGTGGAGAAATAGGAACACTTTTACACTGTTGGTGGGAGTGTAAATTAGTTCAACCACTGTGGAAGACAGTGTGGAGATTCCTCAAGGACATAGAAATAGAAATTCCATTTGACCCAGCAATCCCATTACTGGGTATATATCCAAAGGATTACAAATCGTTCTACTATAAGGACACGTGCACACGAATGTTCATTGCAGCACTGTTTACAATAGCAAAGACCTGGAACCAACCCAAATGCCCATCGATGATAGACTGGATAGGGAAAATGTGGCACATATACACCATGGAATATTATGCAGCCATCAAAAACGATGAGTTAGGGTCCTTTGTAGGGACATGGATGAACCTGGAAACCATCATTCTCAGCAAACTGACAGGAGAGCAGAAGATCAAACACCGCATGTTCTCACTCATAGGCGGATGTTGAACAATGAGAACACATGGACACAGGGAGGGGAGCACTACACACTGGGGTCAGTTGGGGGGAAATAGGGGAGGGAGGGTGGGGGGTGGGAAGCTGGGGAGAGATAGCAAGGGGAGAAATGCCAGATGTAGGTGATGGGGAGGAAGGCAGCAAATCACACTGCCATGTGTGTTCCTATGCAACAATTCTGCATGTTCTTCACATGTACCCCAAAACCTAAAATGCAATAAAATAAACAAATGGGAAAAAAAAAAAAAGAAAAATAACACGGATAATACGGAGAAATACAGAGAAACACAGGAAAAGCCCATGGAAAAGGTACATCCATGAATCTCATCTCAATTTTCTCCAGTTTTCCTCTGGTTTCTTGGGCCGCTCCTTCTCAGTGTCTCTGCTGTTTTCTGTCCTGTCTCAACACTAAACGCCGCTGTGCTGCAGCCTGGCTCTAGCACCTGCTCTGCTCAGACCACCTCTCTCTTTGGGCGACCTCATCCAGAGCCAGGCTTTAAATACTACTGACATTGAGAATTCTCCCAGACTTTTCCAATTCTGACCTCTTCCCTGAGCTCTAGCCTCACATGACAATATATTTATCTTGAATTTTTATTTCACTCTGTCACCTAGGCTGGAGTGCAGTGGCACAATCACGGCTCACTGTAGCCTCAACGTCCCAGGGCTTAGGTGATCCTCCCAACTCAGCCTCCCAAGTAGCTGGACCACAGGTGCACAATACCATGCCTGGCCAATTTTTATATTTTTTGTAGAGATGGGGTTTCATCATGTTGGCCAGGCTGGTCTCAAAATCCTTGGCTAAAGTGATCTGTCCTGTTTGGCCTCCCAAAGTGCAGGCATTACAGGTATAAGCCACCATGCCCAGCCTATCTTTGGTTTTCAACAGTTTGACTCTGGCCTATCTGACTTTTTTCAGATAAGTACAAAAATGACCACATTTAGATAGGCCAAAATCTTATCTACTTATCAGATTTTTTTCTCTGACTTGTTTTTATATCTCTGTACTTGGAGTTCTACTGAGTTTCTTGGATCTAGAAGATGCTGTCTTTGATCAATTTTACAAAAGTGTTCAAATATTTTTCTGTCTACCCTTTCACCTTCTGAAACTCCAGCAACACAAATGTTAAGCCTTTTGATATCATTCCACAGTCTTGGCTCCTCTGTTCTTTTTTCATTCTATTTTTTTCTTTCTGTATTTCAGTTTAGATAAGTTTATTGAGTACATTATAAATTGAATTAAATGATTTTTTTCCTGTTGTGTCCATTCTGTTGTTAAGCTCATTCAATGAACTTTTCATTGCATATATTATATTTTCCAGTTCTAGGATTTTCATTTGGTTCTTCTTTATAGTTTCCAGCTATTTGCTATGACCCTGTCATTTGATCACCCATTCAATCCTTTTCTGGTACGTCAATCCCTCACTATATTTTTAATAGCAGTTTTAAAGTCTGTGTCTGGGTCATCTGTGGGTCAGCATTTATAGCCCACTTTCCCCTTGATCACAAGTTATATTGTCTTGCTTCTTCATATGTTATCAAATTGTCATTCTATACCGAACATTAAAACGATACCTTGTAGAGACTATCAGTTATGCTATCTTATATGCTATCTTACTCTAAAGAGTATTCAGTTGTGTTCTGTGAAGGCTTTGTTTTAGGCTTTATTAGGATGGGTCTATTTTAGCATATCCCTTTGTCCTGGGGTATAGTCCTTGATCACGAGATTTGATCCGTATGACCCTTTTATGGTTTCAGCGGAAGGATATTTATAAAGTCTCTCTAATCTGGTGCAATTTTAACTCTAAACTCTGCCCAGTACTAGGCAGCAGCTGAAATCTCTGCTTAGCTCTGTAGCTTCCCAGCTGTTGCTTTTTTCCTGAATTCCTTAAGGTTACACCCTGTATATGTGCATGTAGGTTAGAGAGAGCCACGGATCTGAGGGGTATTTGGATGCAGATTGGAGAGCTTCCTGCTTTATGGTTCCCTCCTTTATAGGATTTTAATCCTTAATTTCCAGCCACTTTGGCAACCTCAAACTCCAACCCCGTGTCCTCATCCTGTTAAGACTTTCTGTTTTAGTTCTAACCTCCCATTGTGTCTCATGAGCTGAGAAATGCCTTTAGGTGACAAGCTGGATACATGTGGAGCTCACCTAGTTTGCTTTCTTTCTTTCAGATTATGTTCACTGTAGTTTGTGCCTGTTTTTGATTATTCTCCTGGCCTTCAAAGAATGGTTTTAAATATTTTATTCAAAGTTAATAACTGTTATTGGCAGGAGAGTTAGTCAGATACAGGTTCTTCTATTATTCCAGGAACAAGCACTCACTCCTCATGTAAATTGTCATCACCCTTTTCTGGCTTAGTGCAGGTCAAACAGGCTATGCATTTGCCCACCTAGCCTGGAATATGAAAACTCTGACATTTTAGAGATGAAGGTGGGGCAGTGAGACACTACTGTTCTATCTGTCCATGAATATTGACTAGTTGTTTAATAATGTATATTTTTTAAAAATCTCCAGGCTGGGCACGGTGGCTTACGCCTATAATCCCAACACTTTGGGAGGCTGAGGTGGGCAGATTGCTTTGAGCTCACAAGTTCAAGATCAGACTGGACAACATGGTGAAAGCCCACCTCTACCAAAAAATACAAAAATCAGTAGGGCATGATGGCAGATGCCTGTAGTCCCAGCTACTCAGGAGGCTTAGGTGGGAGGATCCCTTGAGCCTGGGAGGTGAAGGTTGCAGTGAGCCAAGATGGTACCACTGCCCTCCAGCTTGGGCAATGGAGCCAGACCTTGTCTAAAAACAAACAAACAAACAAACAAACAACTCCTCTCCTGAGGCTACATTTGACCTTCAAACCACTTGCTGGGTCAAGGATGCTCAGGACTTCCTCGCCTATTCCCTTTGTTGTCATGATAGGAAGCAGATCCAGAGGTTGAACAACTGCCTCTGGCAGAGGCTGGCTAGGTGCTCATCAGAGCTGCTTTCTTCTCCTGGACACACAGCTTAACAGTACATGCCTTCGTACATGGATGGGGCTATATGACTAGTGTTCTTCCTCTTGTCTAGCAGGGGGATGATGCCAGAGTAATCTTCATTCTTCTCTCTTATCACGATAATTTTAAAGACACATATTGAAGATGGTGGAGCCACAATATGGAAGGAGTCAAGGTCTCTAAAAGACTGCATAAGTGGAACTTTCTTCCTGACCAATATTTGACTGGGATATGGACAAGAAAGTAATCTTTGATGATGTTAAGCTACTGATATATTTTTTATAGCAGTCGGTGCTATTTATGCTAATAAATTTGAATAGACAATATCCTAATTAGTGGTAAAAATATGACTAGAAACCCATCTCCCATTTCCTTTGATGGTTAAATATAATTCCATTCAAATATAACTTTCATAATTATTACATTAATACACTGGTTTACAAAATAGTTTATAACAGGAGCATGCTTATGAATGAATGAAAATAATGCCTTAATAAATCAAATGATAGTGACTTACCTAGAGACTGAATGCCTTTTTCTTGAAGAAAGCTGTGCAAAGCATTTGTATTAAGATTTAATATAAATCCCAGTTCTGGGGTAAGTTTCCAGAAGCCATCCTACAAAATTAAGAAAACAAATTTAAGTTATTGACATTTTATCACATAAGAAGTTACGTAGTGGGGCAGCAAGAGGGACAAAGGTTGAAAAACCTACGTTCACTACTCAGAGTGGGCAGCAAGATAATTAGAAGCCCAAACCTCAGCACCACACAGTATGGCCGTGTAATAAACCTGCACATGTATCCCTGCATCTAAAATAAAATTTTAACCAAGTAAATAATAAAAGAAGTTATGTGATAAATAAAATAAGTGTTCATTTATTTAATTTCAGTTAATTAAGGCATTTCTAAAATTTTTATTACTGTAAAATCAAGTTCTCCATATACTAGCGACATAGTATTGTTCGAAACTTTATAAATGTTATATGAACACTATGTATCTGATGGCATTTATAAAAAGTGTGGAAAGAGGCTCATGTGTAGAAGTTTTTAAAAATGGTACTTTTTTTCTTCTAGCAATGCTTTATTTCATGTTTTATGGATACATGATACTTGCACGTATTTTGGGGTACACATATTTTGATATATGCATAGAATGTGAAATAATCAGGTCAGGCTATTTAGGATCTCCATCACCTTGAACATTTATCACTTCTTTGTGTTGGCAACATTTCAAATATTTTCTTCTAGCTATTCGGATGTATACCATGTACTGTTAACTATAGTCATCCTATTGCATTAACAACTCCCATGAGCACTGAATCAGTATTTCCAAACTGTTAAATAGCAGTTTGGAAATGATTCCCTCTATAAAAAAAAACCACTTTGTTGAAATAAGATTGCCACACAAAATGTCACTGTATTTAATGTATACAACTTGATGTACAGGTAAGTGTACACCCCTGAAACCATCACTTCAATGCTATAAACTTAGTCACCACTTCCAGAACTTTTCTTCTTCCCCTTTTGTTTTGTTTTGTTTTGTTCCATTGCGTGGAAAGAGCACTTAACATAAGACAGGCCTCTTAGCAAATGTTTAAGTATACCATATCGGATTGTTAATCATAGGCCCTGTATTATATAGTAGATCTCCAGCATGATTCCTTTTGTTTACCATAACAACGTACCCTGATGTAGTCTGAAATATGACAATGACAGTTTTTTTCTAAGTATAAAATTGTTATATTATACATGTACTTTAAAAGTACCTTCCTTTAATCCCCGCCCCCATCCACCACATCATCTGCCTGCGCCATCCCATGCATAGGAGAGTGTGCTGAACCTGAGCTTGGGGATATTAACCTCAAAGAAGACAGAATCCAGGCCTTTGGGAAACTAACATACGGAGCAGAAAGCAGGGTGCAGCCGTAGGCAGGCACACAGGCTGAAGGATCTATGGCAATAATTTGACAAATGACAGCAGTGATAATATGTGCCAGCCTACAGAGAGTTGGTACCAGGTGCTGTTCTTTTATATGTTTAGCCACTTCCTGTGGAGCACTGTTGTCACCCCCACATTGCAGATGAGAACACAGACGCACAGAAAGGTTAAGCAATTTGTCTAAAGTCACACAGCTAACAAGCAACAGAGACAGGAGTGGCCATGGGATCCACACTCTTGCCCATCTGCAGTATGCTCCTGGCAGGCTTTCACGTGCACTGTCTCAAGGAGGGAAGCTGGCAGCCGTGATTATCCTGTTTAAACCTCAAACCCATTCTCTGAAGTAGACACTATCATTATCCCCACTGTATGGGTGAGGAAACTGAGGCTCACACAGGTTATCTGACTTGCCCCAAATCACAAAGTGGGCTGGGACTTATACTTAGTTTTATGTTATATCAAGGCTTTTCCATTTCACTAAATTACTTTACATCAAAACAAGTAATTGCAGATGGAAGACTGGGTCTTAGTCCCAGTGCAGGGGCCAAATTTACAGGGTGTTTATTAGCTTAACAAATGGAATGATAAGCTCTAACACAATATACATGTTGAGTAACATCCATACTCCCACGATCCCATGTGAAAAGATTTAGAGTATATGTACAAGTGCTTGTGCTCTAGTTCACAAGGGGAAATTTATATGGATTACAATCCATTAGTTCTAGAATCTAGGAAATTAAGATCTCACCCCATCATCTGTTCAGGGATGTTCATTTTCATGTGAGGAACAGTAACATTCACCAGCATGAGGCTCTGGTCTCATGTTGGTGAGGAAACACCAGCCAGCATCAAGCACACTGTTTTGTTCAGCTGTCTGTTTTGTTTTGTAGCAAGAGTTCACCCATGAAGGAAGCAGTATGATTTACACCCCAGTGCACAAGCCCCTTACTTCAGTACAGACTGACAAGAGACAGTTCCTTGACCAGCTGCTTTGAGTAGCACTGTTCTAAACTAGGAAGCCAGCAAACCACAGATCTAAGGAGAAATAAGACACATACCTCTGTCTGTAGGCCGAGGAGTTCTGTCCAAGGCACAGCATCCAGCCAGCGTTGTGTGCACACTATTTCATCCTCCTCTATTCCTTCCAGCAAGCACGGGGTACTGTCAACTGTTGTGTCACTAAGTATTTGTAAATAGCCACAACTTGTAGGTACTTCTGATAGCTCAACACTTTCAAAAGTTTGAGAGCTTTGAAAACGAAAGTCAAGCCATTGACTTCCTTCGAGACTGCCCACTGATTTATCTTGAACAGAGAGATCTGCTGAGGACAGGTGGTAACGAGCCTGAGGTACAACTACTGGCAGCCCGTCGGTGGTACTTAAAGAGGCTGGGGAAGGTTGCAAATGAAAAGGAGAGGAAACAGAGGGCTGATAAGACCCAAAACCTTTGATGGGATCAGGGTCCGTAGGAAGAGAGGAATGAAGCTGGGGAGAATCCAGCTCAGGGAAGGTGCCAGCAAGAGGCCTGGTCATAAGGCCCCCGAGAGGTTTCAGTGGAGCAGACTGTGTGGAGAGCAATGAGCTCCTTCTACAAGGAAGGCCACAGAAGGGTTGAAAAGGTGGGTTCTGAGGAGGCCCTATGGGACAAGACAGGGACTGCGGGATGCAGTCAGCACCACTGCGAGGCACAGGGCCATTTCTGAACTCAGATGCATCAAACTGTCTGGGTGGAGCAGCAAAACCCAAACTAGGTAACTGAGGAAATGAGGCGAGAGGCATGGAAGCAGGACTGTGAGAGCGGGCAGCCTGGAAAAATGAGGAACCACAGACTGGAGCAGAAA
This sequence comes from Sapajus apella, assembly GCF_009761245.1. Taxonomy (NCBI): domain Eukaryota; kingdom Metazoa; phylum Chordata; class Mammalia; order Primates; family Cebidae; genus Sapajus; species Sapajus apella. Next base: position 470,075 of record NW_022437165.1, on the reverse strand, counting down.
AACCAAAAAGGCTGGAAGGAGATGTTTCCAGTGAACTGACTTTCTTAAATAGTGGCTCAGTTGCTGCTGGTTTTAATGACGGTGTCCAACTTAAATCTAATAGCTTTTCCTCATCTCCATGTTCCACATTTGATGCGAAACCCTGTACTACAGCTAAACCATCCTTTTCAAAATCTTCAGAAACTTGTGACTTAGATAATTTCATTTTTCTTTTAGACGAACATTTTTTTCGTTTGCATGAAAATACTTCTTGCCACTCAGAGGATGCTAAAAGAGGCTGCCCAGAAGAAAGAATTATTAATGTAAGGGGAAAACACAAAATAAAAAGAACAATCAAGCAAACATTCTTCCTGGCACTTGACTTTCCACCCATCAGGCAATTGCTCATCCAGAATCAGGGCTCATCAATATGAACTGAGATGTTGAAAATAACACCAGTGCTGGGCACGGCGGCTCACACCTGTAATCCTAGCACTTTGGGAGGCTGAGGAGGAAGGATCACTTGAGGCTAGGAGTTTGAGACCAGCTTGGGTGACATGGTGAGATTCTATCTCTACAAAAAAGAAAAAATTAGCCAGGTATAGTGGCTTCCGCCTGCAGTCCCAGCCACTTGGGAGGCTGAGGCAGGAGTGCTTGAGCCTGGGAGGCTGAGGCAGCTACAAGTGCAGATTTGCACTACTGCTCTCCAGCCTGGGTGAGAGAGCAGTACTCTGTCTCAAAAAAAAAAAAAAAAAAAAAGGAAAGAAAATAACACCACTGAGACATTCAAAATCATTTCAGTACAAGGCTCTCTTTTCTAGTACAAAGCTGAGACCTGGAGAGAATATCAGCTATCAGTATATTGAAAGACCTTCTCTCTTAGTTCTTAGAATTGTGGAATTTTGAATACCCCTTGTTTTACACATGAGGAAAAGGAGGGGCACAGAAGTGACTTGCCTGAGGTTCACAATGAGCAGTGTCATCATGTGTGAGTTAGGCCTGAAATAAGAGAGTCATTTGAAGTAAATTATTCCATCATTTATGCTGTTTTATGGCAATATTAAGAAAATGAAAAAATGGAAAAACACTATCAAAAGCTTTGTTTTTATTTCTTTATTTTTTTGAGACAGGGTCTTGCTCTGTTGCCTGAGGCTGGAGTGCAATGGTACAATCACAACTCAGCCTCAAACTCCTGGGCTCAAGAGATCCTCTCACCTCAGCCTCCTCCGTAGCTGGGACTACGGGCATGTGCCACCATGCCCAGCTAATTTTTATTTTTATTTATTTTTATTTTTAATTTTTTTTTAAAGATGGGGTTTCCCATATTGGTCAGGCTGGTCTCGAACTCCTGACCTCAGGTGATCCGCCTGCCTCAGCCTCCCAAAGAGCTGGGATTACAGACGTGAGCCATCGCGCCTGGCTCCAGCTAATTTTTAAATTATTCTTTTGTAGAGATGCGGTCTCGCTATGTTGACAGACTGGTTTTGAACTCCTGGGCTCAAGTCATCCTCTCAGCTCGGCCTCTCAAAGTGCTAGGATTATAGGTACGAGACACTCTTTCCATCCAAAAGCTTTAAAGTAATTAAATGAACATATAATTATACCAGAATATGAACAATATCTATGTAAAGCCAATTTTGAGGGATGCTATATTACTATTATTGTCCCAATTTAAATGTAAAAAGTGTTCCTTCCAGAAGCTGCAATGTAAGTCAAATCCAGTTTTGCATGGATGACAAGTCCTTGATATCTTTGAGATAATTAGCCTGTAATTTTACCTGTGAATAATAACTATTTTAAAAAGGAGTAGTCCTTTCCCAGCTCAGTCAAATTTCAAGTAAACACCTGAATAATTAATATCATAGAAGATATGAAAAGACACACTTAAAAATAATATTTAAAAACAATGCTTATCTGGTTTAATTTATATATATATGTTTTTTATTGTTCTTTAGGTTCTGGGGTACATGTGAAGAACATGCAGGATTGTTGCATAGGTACATACATGACAATGTGGTTTGCTGCCTCCATCCCCAACATCTATATCTGGCCTTACTCCCTGTGTTATCCCTCCCCAACTCCCTACCCCCACTGTCCCTCTATCTGGTTAAATTTTTAAAAATTAGAGAAGCAAACTGAAAAAGGCCAATAGTGATGAACTAGACCTATCAGATATTAAAGTTTCTTATAAAATTACAGTAATTCTAGTAGATGAATCAATCAAACAGAGTAGATAAGTCCAGCAATAGCTCCTAAAACATGAGAATTACTAGATTAAAAAGGTGGCATTTCAAGTTAATAGGAGAAAAAGTAGTAGCCATCTGGAAAAGAATAAAGTTGGTTCCAGATCTCTTATCCTATGCCAAATTTCAATCAGGTGAAAAATTAAATGTAAACATAAAAACGTAAAACTATTTAAAGAAATAAAGGGAAAATACAAAAATTAGCCGGATGTGGTGGCACGCACCTGCAATCTCAGCTACTTGGAAGATGAGGCCAGAGAACCGCTCGAACCCAGGAGGCGGAGGTTGCAGTGGGCCGAGATCGTGCCACTACACTCTAGCTTGGGCAACAGTGAGACTCCGTCTCAAAAAAAAAAAAAAAAAAAAAAAGGAAGTCTCCCTCCAAACCCAAGCCCACTTGTCAGCTTTCTGACACATCTGTTTGGGAAACAGTGCCCATTTCAGACACCTTGGCTAATAATAACTACAGCTAATATTTGTTGAATGTCTGTCATGAGCTAGACATGCTCTAATGGTCTTAGGATGTTTCACAACCACCTAAGGCTGATTTTATTGCTCTCCCACTAGAACATTCATTAGGACTGGAGCACTGGGAAGGTCAAGTCCCGCAGAGCCGAGTGTGGGCTGGGGTTCAGACCTGAGCACTAGGCCACAGCACCTGGGATCTTAACCACTCTATTTTACTGACTTCCATTATCTACCTTTTGTGATCTTTGCCAACCTGACAGAGTTAAAAAAGAAAAAGGAATCTCACGGCAGTTTACATTTTAACTTCTTTTAGCAACAAGGTGGCACATCCTTCATATATTATTTCCTTATTTATGATCAAATGCTCACTCTGTCGCCCAGGCTGGACTGTAGTGGTGCCACTTTGGCTCACTGCAACCTCTGCCTCCTGGGTTCAAGCATCCTCCCACCTTAGCCTCCTGAGTAGCTGGGATTACAGGCACGCTCCATCACACCCAGTTAATTTTTGTATTTTTTGTAGGGACAGAGTTTCACCACGTTGCCCAGGCTGGTTTTGAACTTCTGGGCTCAAGCCGTCTGCTGTCTCGGCCTCCCAAAGTGCTGGGATTATAGGCGTGGGCCACTGCGCCTGGTCTAAAAAACTTTTTGTAGAGATAGGTCTCACTTTGTTGCCCAGGCTGGTCTCAAACTCCTGGGCTGAAGTGATTTTCCCACCTCAGCCTCCCAAAGTGCTGGGATTACAAGCATGAAGCACAGTGCCTGACCAGATTTTAAATTCTTAAATTTTGGAAATTTTAGTTTTTTAACCTAGAGACCTAAGAGTGTTGTCAGTGCTACTTTGTTCCTTTGCTCTTGAATTTGTCTTCCAATTTTCATTTAAGCCTCATCTTCCCTTTCCCTTTCCTTCTTTCCTCCCTTCTTCCCTCCTCCCTGCCTCTCTCTCTCTCTCTTTCTCCCCACCGCCAATCTAGGCTCACTGCAACCTCCACCTCCCAGGTTCAAGCAATTCTCCTGCCTCAGTCTCCTGAGGAGCTGGGATTGCAGGCATGCACCACCATACCTGGCTAATTTTGTATTTTTAGTAGAGATGGGGTTTCTCCATGTTGGTCAGGTTGGTTTCAAACTCCCGACCTCAGGTGATCCGCCCACCTCAGACTCCCATAGTGCTTCGATTACAGGTATGAGCCACCGCGCCTGGCTTAAGCCACCTTTTTCCATTTCTATTGAGTTTCTGGTTACAAGGGCCACAGTATAAAGCACTATAACTTTAGGAAATATTGGTGGTGAATTTAGATTATTAGATAGGACTTTTATTGATAATTTCATGACAAACCTATCATACTATCGAAATGACTTTAGCTTCCTGGATGACAATCTATTTGCCCATAACAGAAGCACAGCCACAGGTGTTCTCTCTTTGTACTACACAGCTCCATTCACACATTGTGAAGTTTCTGTAATGCAACATGATGCAATTCAACATTTTATAAATGTGTGAATATTTTCCCTCATTAGGGATACAACAATCTCTTTACATACAGGTAGTAAGAGAGCTATTTTAGCAAAGGGTTCCCCTTATCTTCATGAAAAAACAAAAGCACAATATCAACTTATTTGGTAATCAGCATTTACCTGATCCATGACAGCTTCTTGGGGTTCCCCCCGCCAGCTCATGTAGGGCAGGAAGTCTACGTCTTCTTTGGCAATAAGTTCAGAAACTTTTGGAATATCAGAAAAAGGCGACTCCTTCTCATCCTATATTGAATCACAAGTAGATTAAATCAAACAGATGTTATCCAATTAAATGATAGTTACACATTCTAAAGCCTGTGGGTGTTGGTTTGGGGTATGCTGGTGTGTGGGACTGGAGTGTGTGCCCTGGGCCACAAGTGTGAGGGGAGGCAGGAGGTGGAGTGGCTTTCCTCTTCATGGAGCGTTCGCTGCTGCTGGTCACTGTGCTGGGCATGTTACATGAATTTTCCCCTTAAACTTGTGAAGCGGAAGGGGCTCTTTTTCTATATTTTGAGGGTCTCGGATGAATAAAAGACAAGAAATGCCAAAACTGAACAAAGTTATAGTATATCTGAAAAATACACATTAGCTAATTATTAACGATAATTATAACATTAAAAATGATAACATACTCAACTCATTTAGAAAGATCACCGGAAGTCCTAACACTGAGGTCCCTCATGAATGGGAGGTTAGGGCCTGCTGGCCTGTCTGCAACTCATGATTCACAGGCCCAGGGCATGGGTGTCGTCATTAACCATCAGAGCAAAGGTGACTTTCTTAATGTGGAAATATAAATAAATAAAATAATTTAACCTTGAATTAACAATGATACATACCCTTTTCTCAACTGCCACAAAGCTTGTAAACTGTGTTATGAGAGAGTTTTCTTTACTGAGTTTAATGATCAGAGATTTCAAGGTGTGTTTCTTCATCTAGGAGAGAATAAAACATAAGTCATATTCTGTTTTATTTGTTTTTATTTAGCTACATCAGCAAGTCATTTTAAGATTTGTATTTCAGACTAAATATTGAATCGCAGGCCCCATCTAAATAGGTGACTCAATGTTCCCTTTAAAATGGGATCAACTGACTTAGTCATAGAAAATGTCACTTTCTATTATTCAGCTCCCAGTAGTTCACAGAGAGGTCTCACGTGCAGTGGACTTCCTCATTCTTTCACAGCCTGTGGCTCCCAATTTAAAACTGAGGAACTGGAAAGACAGAATGACTTGTTCAGGATAAAAGGGCCTTAAAACAGCACACAGAGGCTGCCAATCCATGGGCATCTGAGGAGAATAGGGAGACCACCAGGTGACTATTTGTCACCAGAACTGACTACGGGGGTCTCCAGGGCCTGCTGTCACGCTGGCACCTTCCTGTGGGGATGGCATTGAGGTCTAATGCTCATAGCTGTTGAAGATCTCATCCCTGAGAGACGAGCTGGGCAGTCCTGGTGGCCTGGCTGAGTGGCCCCTCTGCTGAAGCCCTGGTCCGCACAGCACGGGGGGAGTCAGGTGGGCTTTGGGAGGTTACTCAGCCTTTCCCACCCAGGCCTCTCGTTAGTAAGATGGGAATACTAACGCTACCACACGCAAGATCTGAGATGACGTCTACTACAGGCACTCAGCGAGTGTTCACTGAGCTCTCCTCAGGCTTCTTTCTGATGAGTCAAAAAAACACAGAACTTTCCTGAAACCACTGACATCCACTCTTTTGTTAATTCATTCAACAAACATTTACTGCACACCCCACATCCCAGGCACAGTGTCACAGATACAGTGATGAATGCCCTGACACCACAGTTTCCTTCTCCATGCAGCTGACCTCATTTTCCATTTCCACAGATAAATCAATATAAGAATGCTCAAGAATAATGTTTAATAGATTTTGCAATGAAAAGAACAAACCTCATGACTGGTTTCATTTTCGTGAAGAATGCCATCTTCATAATCTCTGATTAGAGCTCGGGCTGCCAGCTTGTGGATCATCTGTATTTAAGCAGCAAAGAAAAAAAAAGGATTCTCATGGCTTCTGATAAAAGACTTGCAAAGAACATCATTTTAAAAATTGAGGTATAATCTGTATATAGTAAAATACACTCATTTTAAGTGTACAGTTTGATGAGTCTTAATGGATATATACAATTATGTGACCACTGTTGAAGTGAAGACACAAAACATTCACTTTACCCTGAAAAGTTCCTGTGTACCCCTATGCAGTTTCCCCCAGCCTTGGCAGCTTCTTATCTATTTTCTGTCCCTAGAGTTTTGCTTTTTCTATAAAAGGCCATTTTGCTGATTCAATTTATTTAAAAAATTCAAAACTTTTTTTCTACCATAGGAAGAGCCACCTTGGTGCTGGGATGCCCATCCATGAACATGGTCTACACCCTGCAGGGTGAGGACTGCATGGTGGGCACTACCAGGTGCTTCCTCTCCAACAACTAAGAGATGGAACTTTCAGTAATTTCAACTTTTGTAATTTTGTCATTCATAAGGCTGCTTCTAACAGAGGAAGTATAACTTTCTGTGACTTATGGAAAACGGCCTCTTCCCAGGTGAAATATTTTTACCTTCTTTCCCTCTAGATCTGATTTTAAAAAATATACTTCTAATTTATTCTCCCTTATCATTACCCACAAAGATCTAATTTTTAAAGCAATACAGAGCTTAAGTTCTATATGTAAGTCACTGGCAACTAGTAAGTCAATGATATTGATTTAGTGCTGAAAAGTAAGCTATATGTTTTTGAGAAAAAAAGCAGCAATGTCTGGGAAATGATTTATCTGGCTATACTAATACTCCTCTCAATAAAAAAACCAACAACTACATAATAGCATATATAGGCTAGGAACTTTCTTCTTTTTTTTTTTTTGAGACGGAGTTTCGCTCTTGTTACCCAGGCTGGAGTGCAATGGCGCGATCTCGACTCACCTCAGCCTCCGCCTCCTGGGTTCAAGCAATTCTCCTGCCTCAGCCTCCCGAGTAGCTGGGACTACAGGCGTGCGCCACCATGCCCAGCTAATTTTTGTATTTTTTAGTAGAGACGGGGTTTCACCATGTTGACCAGGATGGTCTCGATCTCTTGACCTCGTGATCCACCCGTCTTGGCCTCCCAAAGTGCTGGGATTACAAGCGTGAGCCACCGCGCCCGGCCTTAGGCTAGGAACTTTCAAAGCTAAACTACAATGGATTCAGTATCAGTGCAAATATTGCAAACTTCTTGGTAATAATTTATGATATTGTGATATGCAGAAAGCGAAAATAGGCCACTCCAAAGGATATTTTTTGGCATATTTTAAGATGGCTATTCAGAGGAACAGCAGACGCAGGAAAAGGTCTGAAAAGCAGTCCTTTTGTGGGGAATATCTGCATCTGCAGAGGAATCCTATGCCAGCGAAATAAACAGCAGATGCAAACAGGCTTTCTCTGAGACCCCCTCATTGGCCTTATCCCAATCTAGGAAAGATGAACTCCCAGGAAGAAGAGACTAAAGTCTGATACTTCAAAGGGATGATAGAGAAACAGTTACCAGAGGTGCTTCTGTTCTCTCTTGTGCTGCTGCCTGCTAGACCTCCTCTGCATCACAAGTAAACCTTTGCTCACCATGCGTTTCCTCCCCTCGCCCTCCCACAACCTCTCCCCACCTCCCCACAGAAGCCCCAGGCCCCTACCCACTTCTCTACAGTATAAAACTTCACTCATCTGGCCCTTCTTTGACTCTCATGTGGCTCCTCCACATAAAACAAAATGTGCATGTCTTTTCCCCTGTTGTTGGGTTATTTTATAGAGCACAATTGTTGGATTATTTTATAGATCAAACATAAGTTTCAACTTCTCTAGGGACATAAGAAATATGTGTATTTGTTATTCCTAACAAGATCCTTCAACCACACTGGAGTTTATGTTAATGAGGTGACTTTTAGAAAGTCCCTAGGATGAGGACTGGTTGCTGGGGAACCAATCATATGATTAGAGGGCTGGAACCTTTAGCCCACACCCCAGCCTCCAGAGAGGGCAGAGTTAATCACCAATGGCCAATGATTTAATCAACCAGCCTTTGTAATGAAACCTGCATTAAAAACCCCATCTAAAGGAGTTCAGGCGGTTTCTGGGTTGGCATTCGGGTGCCAGGAAGGTGGTGCACCCCGACTCTATGTTAGACAGAAGCTCCTGTGCTTGGGATGATTCTGGACCACACCCTATGTACCTCTTCATCTGGCTGTTCATTCATATCCTTTATAATCTTTGGAATAGTCAGTAATACTAAATAAACTTTTCCTGAGTTTTGTGAGCTGTTGCAGCAAATTACTGAACCTGAAAAAGGGTTGTGGGAACGCTGACTTGGAGCTGATCAGAAGTGTGGATAACCTGGGGAACTGCTACTTGCTACTGATATCCAGAGTTGGGGCCAGTGTTGTGGAGCTGAGCCCTCACCCTGTGAGGTCTGTGCCAGCCCCAGGCAGCTAGTGTCAGAACTGAATTAAACTGCAGGACGTGCAACTGATGGCAGAGAACTGGCTGGGAAAAACACTTATCTAAGAACCAGAAATAGTGTGATTATGGAAAAACAGGAATTTTTTCTTTCATAATTCATTTGTTTTTAATAAAAAAATGGAAAAAAAACGCACATCCTCAATATATGATATGAACTACTCTTAGTTCAGTACTATTATAACAAGTACTTCTAAATAGTGTCGACAGACCAGTGGCATTTAACTTTTGTTGAGTTATGAACATCTTTGAGAACTTCTCTAGAAAAATCTCCATGCGTAAATACCATATTTAATTGCAGTTATTGCCACCCCCTCATGCCCATATAGACATGCCTAGACCCAACGACCCCAGATGGAGAAGTGCTGAGTTAGAAGCTGAAGGAAAGCATGCTCGTTTATACAGATATGCCAACTCTATATCGTGTAATGAAATTTCAACACAGGGAAACAAGGTACAGACAGCAGGGGCGTCTAGTCTTTTGGCTTCCCTGGGTCACAATGAAAGAAGAATTGTCTCAGGTGACAAAAAAATACACTAACACGATAGCTGATGAGCTAAAAAAAATTGCAGAAAAATCTCATAACATTTTAAGAAAGTTTACGAATTTGTGTTGGGCTGCACTCAAAGCTGCCCTGGGCCATGGGTTGGATAAACTTGAAATACAGCATTATATATGGAAATATAAAATAATAACTTTCAAACAATGGTCAGTAGTTTAGGTTTTGAATCTTACAGTTCCAGTTGTCTTCTGAAGCTCAGTAGTTGACACCATTGTACTAAATTCTTTCTCTTGAATTAATGCACACAGAGTTGCCTGAAATGGGAAAAAAATAAATTCTTCACTAGGCTTTCCACTCTGCAGTTTCTTGGTTTAACAGAAATTATTTTGGTGATTTTCTCTCACCTTTCAATAAAAATTAGAAGCCCCCCCAAAGCCCTGGCTAACCACCAGCTATGTTCCCAGAAGAAGAAAATCTGCTGGTGAGAAGGTGAGGGAAGAAAAGAGAAAAAAAAAATCAGCAAAATATATTGGTCTTCCCATAGAATAACAAACTCTGCACCTTCTTACCTGTGTGCAGTGAGGAATGAATCCATAGACAAGGAGTCGATCATTGCAAAACAAGGACGGCACCTGGGCTGGGGCCTGCAGGGCCTCGGGCGCATCTGGATTGAGCTGCTGCCATTTGACTGAGACAGCGTGGCAACTAGGAGAGCATAGCCTGGTCATTTGGTCTTCTATCTATTTATAAAAGAGGAGTTATTTCTCTTTCAATGCTCCATTCAGAAAATAGTTACTTCACATTTAAAATAAAGTATACATTCTATCCTTTGGGAATTTTATAACTCTTTGGTATTTTTTTCTCCTTCCTGCTACAAGGTACTTTTCCAAAAATATTTTCAACAGAATTTATTTATTTATTTATTTTATTTTGAGATGAAGTCTTGCTCTGTTGTGTAGGCTGGAGTGCAGTGGTGCAGTCTTGGCTCCAACTTCTGCCTCCCAGGTTCAACTGATTTTCCTGCCTCAGCCTCCCAAGTAGCGGGGACTACAGGCATGTGCCACCACATCTGGCTAATTTTTGTATTTTTAGTAGAGATGGGGTTTCACTGTGTTGCCCAGGCTGGTCTCAAACTCCTGACCTTAGGTGATCCACCTGCCTCAGCCTCCCAAAGTGCTGGGGTTACAGGTGTGAGCCACCACGCCCAGCCAGAATTTTAAATAATAGTATGATGACATCCTTTATACTTACAAAGCATCCTGAAATTATTCCATTAGCTAATTGCTAATATGCAACTTTGGCAGGAGTAGATTCCAGTACTTGAATAGACATTTCTCCAAAGAAGATACACAAAAGCCATGAAAAGTGTATGTGAAAAGATGCTTGATGTCACTAGTCATTAGGGAAGTGCAAATCAGAACCACAATGACCCCATTTCACACCCAGTGGGATGGCTGTTATTAAAAGACAGGTGGTGGCTGGGCAGAGTGGCTTATGCCTGTACTCCCAGCACTTTGGGAGGCCAAGGTAGGTGGATTGCTTGAGCTTGGGATTCAAAGCCAGCCTGGGCAACATGGCGAAACCCTGTCTCTACAAAAAATACAAAAAATTAGCCTGGTGTGGTGGTGTGGGCCTGTAGTCCTACCTACTTGGGGGGCTGAGGCAGGAGGATGGGTTGAGACCAGGATGTCAGGGCTGCAGTGAGCCAAGAATGTGTGGGTGACAAAGTGACACCCTGTCTTAAAAAAACAACAATCAACCAACAAACAAAAAACAACAAGAAAAAAACGTGGTGGCATAGGCCTGTAGTACCAGCTACTCTGGAGGCTGAGGTGGGAAGATCACTTGAGCTCAGGAAGTTGAGGGTGTGGTGAGCTATGATTGCACTACTGCACTCCTGCCTAGATGACTGCTGGACACCGTGTCTCCAAAACAAAACCGAAGAAAAGCTGATTGATTTCAGTCAATATGGAAAAAAAAGGAATGATGAGTGTTGATGAGGATGTGGAAAAACTGGAGTCCTGGTGCACTGGTGGTGGGAATGTAAAATGATACAGCTGCTATGGAAGACTGCATGGTGATTCCCCAAAAAACTAAACATAGAACCACCATAGGATCCAGCACTCCTGTGCTGTGCTTATATCCAGAATTGAAAGCAGACTCAAATAGACACTTGTATACCAATGCTCATAGCAGCATTATTCCCAAAAGCCAAAGGCGTTTTTAGAAACAACCTAAACGTCTACCAACAGATGAATGGATATGCAAAATGCAGTCTATCCATACAACGAAGTATTATCAGCTTTAAAAAGAAGGGAAATTCTGACACATGCTACAACATACATGGACGTTAAAAACATTATGCTAAGTGAAATAAGCCAGATGAAAGAGGACAATGTCTGATGACTTCACTTATATGAGATACTCAGAATAGGCAAAGTCATAGAAATGGAAAGTAGAGTCGTGGTTAGCAGGGGCTGGGCACAGGAGGGAATGCGGAGTTACAGTTTAACGGGTACATATTCTCCGTTTGGGATGGTGAAATAGTGAAGACGGTGATGGTGAATGTAGCTAATACCACTAAGTTGTACACTTAAAAATGGTTAAAATGCTAAATTTTATCATAGTAAAGAAAATTAATTTCAGCAAAACATATTTAGTAATTCACTTTAAAAAATGCAGTCCATGATTTTTCAGGCAGAAATCAACCTATGAGCTGGGAGAATGGCCTGATTAAGAACTCCCATGTTCCTGCTGGTGCAGTTCTGAGGCAGGGCTCACACTGGCGGTGGCTCTTGCCTCTTTTGGCTCCCTTCTCATTCAAGGAAACACAGATGTTCCTATTGCTTAGCCTTGGAAGGATGTGAGATTTCCACATGTAAATACGAAACCAGATGTTTAAAAAAACATACCTGTTTTCTCCAACTATGCTTGGATTTTGCATTAAAATATTCAAATACTCCGGCACCATACTGGGACAAAATCCTTAAGGTGTGATGATTTGCTGTAGAACTGATCACATTTCACATGTTTTAATTTTCAAGACATTGGAGAAATATTCTTGAAGTACATGTTAATAGCGTTGAGAAGGCTCACAACTCAGTGGGAGAGACATTACATGGAAGAATATACTCTCGTGTAGCTGAGGTTAAACAGAGAAGATGGTAACCGGAGGAAACATCTGAAAGTTTGGCTAATTTAAGCTCCCATATATCAGAGCACTGAGTTATCCTTCAAATAGAAAAGGGTTGAAATTCTTGACTTTCAATTTACTGAAGGAGGGAGTAGATGACTCTAAAAACAACCCTACAAGGCATCAGAATGCTGAGAAAGATATCAACTTAATTTTAATAAATAACAACATTACCTGAATCTGATCCCAAAGGCCTAATGCTGGGAAAGAGTGAATAAAGACTACCTCTTAAAATCTGATACACATCAACACAGCAAAAGGCATAAAGAAGCAATTCTCACTATAGCAAAGAGCATCTCTGACATTTAAATGACAAGTGCCCTATTACTTTTCTCTCTACAATAATTCTACAACTTTCGACTCCTTGCTTAGAGGTGTGCCTCCTGAAATACTAAAGAAAAGATCAATTACTTTTCAGAAAAAGAGCTTATGAAAGTAATTTCCAAGATGTTTTTCAACCTATTGATAAGGACTGGAATTGTCTCTATCCTCCATATTAATTGGTGATGATCATGACACTGACTAGAAGATCCTTAACATGGGTTATTCGTAGTTACAGCTTCCGTCTGTTAGCGAGGCAGGCTGGAATCTTCCTGTGCTCCTCTGTGTGGCTCTCATAGGACCAGGGCTCATGCCAGGGAGGAGACTGGATGATCTCTATCCTTGGGAAGCTCCCTTTACTAGAGTTTGTAATTGCAAACACATGCGTGGAAGCTGCGAAGCAGAAGCACTTAGAAAGATCCCCCAAACTCGACGGAAAAGCAGAACGGATCACAGCCCCTCCAGGCATGGGCGGTGCTAACCAGCACGGTCCCCTCTGGGAGCAGGCTCCTCCACTGCACACCCAGACTCCCCATCACATGCCTTACATTTTTCTAATTAAAAAAAAATTTTTTTTAAGATGGATCTTGCTCAGTCACTCAGGCTGGAGTACAATGGCCTGACCATGGCTCACTGCAGCCTTGACCTCCTGGGCTGAAGCAATCCTTCTGCTTTGGGCTCCCAGAGTGCCAGGACCACAGGCGTGAGTCACTGCACCTGACCTTATCACATTCCCTTGATTGCCTCCCTGGCACATAGGAAAATTCCACCTCCCAGCCCCAGAGTGGGGGCCTGATGTTCATCTCAGGATAGACCCTCACTGAGGAAGGCATGAATAGGTGCCAGTGCCTCGGCTCTGTGGTGTCTGAGCCCTGACCTGGGAGCAGGGGACAGGGAGGGGCTGCTGAGACCAGGAGACGGTGCACGGGCTGCCCTGAGTGCAGCTGCAAGTTCAGCAGGTGAAGTCCCATCAGGAACAACTCCTAGTGGAGCTGCTTAGGCTGGATATATTTCCTATTGGCCTGTGATGCTGGGCTAGGCCTTAGATTACAGAGAACAGAGCCACGAGCTGTGACTGTGGAGGACAGAAGAAAGCCCTTGAGGCAGGCAGGGCTAGCTTGGGTATAGCAGCTAGGGGTGGAGGGGGCCGCAGAGGGGCATCGGGGCCACAGAGGGGCATTGGGGGTGCTGGCTCCTGGAGCTCAGGGTGAGTCCAGGTCAAGGTTCAGGGGCAAGGACAGCACAGGGGCCCTCATTCTGTCCCACGAAGAAGCTGAGGGTCTGCTCCATACACTGCCTCAGAATAGAGATACCTGGTGACCACTTGCTCAGGTGGTGGCCACATGCAGGAGTCCAGGGGGCCACAGAGGCAGGCAGGATGGGCAAGTTCTGTGCCTATGCAGACACCAAGTGGCCCCTCTGTTTTCCACGCCACATACCTTAGTGCAATCCAAAAGAGCTAATTTCTACTGGGGAGGGGGCGATTCCAACAATCTATGGGTGTTAGCCTCCCATGGAAAGCTTCTATGCACACCACAGGGTTTGCAAATGCAAATGCTCATAATGACCAGAAGCGGGATGCCAAGGAGCAAAGCAGCCGGGTGGGGTCTGCCTGGAGGCCACGGGCCCCAGCATGAGTCCAGCACAGACAGTGAGGAGGTATGCCCAGGCTGCTCAGGACAAGCTGGAGATTTGGATTCTTATGCTATATAAAAACATCTAACATTGCTTTGGTGCTAATTGGGTCAGTTCTGTTCTGCGTGCCTTCTACACATGAACTCATTTAATCCTCAGCAACCCCAAGACGTAGGTACTGTCATTATAGTCTTGGTTTTATGAGAGGTTAAGAACTTGCCCAAGGTCACAGCTAATGAGTGGCCAAACCAGGTTCTGAGACTCAGGCAGTCTGGCTGGGAGCCCGGGGCCCCATCCCCCTGTGCTGTAAGGCTTCTGTATTCTAGTTTCAGCTTCCAAGCTTGCAAAAGTCCCGTGCAGGCCAACAAGAAGGCCTCCTCCCAGGCTGCCTTTTCCACCCGCGTCTGGACTGTGTGAGTAGCTCTCTGAGACTCACCCGATACCGCAGGCAAACAACCTGGTGTGGGGGCGGCTCCTCTTCACAAGCTGCAATGTCAGGCTCTCGTCCTGGAGGTGCCCATCAGACACTAGGAGGATGCTCCGGGACCCTCGAGCAGGGTACAGTAAGCTAAGATATCGGAGAGTTTTCCAGAAGTCTGTGTTCCCCATGGTAGGTGTGGCAGACTGGAGGAAATGAAGTGAAAGATTATGTTCTCCTTGTTGGATACAGTCACCATTTGCAGTCGCCATTGACACATCTAAGGACAGTGTAGAGATATAGTGACATGGAAAATATTTTATTTCCCTAATTATACATTTGTGAAACAACTAAACTTATGTCCTTTTAGTTTGTTACATGTCACGCAGTAACTGTAACATAACTGTAATATTATCACCTCATGCGTGGTCTCATCTGGTCAGTCTCAGCTTGCTCCGTTTTATTACTATTATTATTTTCTTTCTTTTTTTTGTTTTAAATTTGAGATGGAGTCTTGCTCTGTTGCCCAGGCTGGAGTGCAGTGGTGCAATCTTGGCTCACTGCAACGTCCACCTCCTGGGTTCAAGCGATTCTCCTGCCTCGGCTTCCCTAGTAGCTGGGATTACAGGTGTCCACCACCACAACTAGCTAATTTTTTGTATTTTTAGTAGGTATGGGGTTTCACCATGTTGGCCAGGCTGGTCTTGAACTCCTGACCTCAGGTGATCTACCCACCTTGGCCTCCCAAAGTGCTGGGATTATAGGCGTGAGCCACTGCACCTGGCATTTCCTTCTTTCTTAGCCTCAAGCCTTTTAGATGAAGCTAGCTGCATTTTAAGAGAAAAAAAACAAGGACAGAAGAGAACTTCTCAAAGCTGTTAATGCTAGTTGTATTAGGGTGGTGGGACATGGGTGATTTTTTTCTTTCTATTCTTCTTAATTTGCAATTCTTCCTTAATGAGTGTATATCATTTTAATTAATGAAATAAGAGCCCACCAACATATAAAAATGAAGCAATAAAGGTGATCTGATAGTGGCTTGAGGGGCCTAAGCCCTGGAGGTCCCCCCAAAGCATAGTAGGAATAGACCCAAGAGATACAGGAAGCCTCTTGCACTCACCATGATGAACTCTGTTGCCGCGGTATTGCTTGTGATATGCTTAGGATACGAAAATAACTCCTTGGAACCTGTGTAATAAGATCAGCCTGAGGTGCTGCCTCCACGCATTTACTTGCTTGACACTAACAAACAATAATGTTACTTCATACCACCACAGCTGTCATAAAGGATGTTATATATTTATGTGTGTACCTTCCTTTTTAGAAAACTGTTTGACAATTTTTTTTGAGACATTGTTGCCCAGGCTGGAGTGCAATGGCATGATCTCAGCTCACTGCAACCTCCACCTACTGGGTTCAAGCGATTCTCCTGCCTCAGTCTCCCGAGTAGCTGGCATTATAGGCATGAGCCGCCATGCCTGGCTAATTTTGTATTTTTAGTAGAGACGGGGTTTCTCCATGTTGGTCAAGCTGGTCTCGAAATCCTGACCTCAGGTGATCTGCTTGCCTTGGCCTCCCAAAGTGCTGGGATTACAGGTTCACGTGAGCCACCACACCCAGCCTGATAATTTTAACATACAAAAATTTCACCCCAGTCTGGGCATGGTGGCTCACGCCTGTAATTCCAGCACTTTGGGAGGCTGACGTACGAGGATCACCTAAGGTCAGGAGTTTGAGACCAGCCTGGTCAACATGGTGAAACCCCATCTCTGCTAGAAATATAAAAATTAGCCAGGAGTGGTGGCAGGCACCTGTAATCTCAGCTACTGAGGAGGCAGAGGTTACAGTGAGCTGATGTGCTACTGCACTCCAGCCTGGGCAACAAAGTGAGACTCTGTCTCCCAAAAAAATAAAAAAATTTTCACCACACTATTCTTCTAAATAATACATTGTAGCGCATCCACACTGTGGTGCTTTGCTATGCAGAATGTTGAGTCGAATTCCATGTGTACATGCAGATCGCCTGTGCAAAGAAAGGTGCAGGGCATTGTGATGGCCTGGGCAGCTCGGCCCCTGGAAGGCCACAGTGTCTGCTCAAGCCCTTTGTACTCCCCATGAGTATCCAACCTCTGCCCCAGCAGCAGCGGACCTTAGCTCTGGGAAAAGCGGCTGGGCCTTCGGCTGGATGGCACAGAGGATGAGAATCAGTAAGACAGGACTGTCCCCTCACTCCACTCTATGCACCCCTCTTTTCTGAGGTGCTGCCTCTGGTGGCTGAGATGTCCCTGGACCCCACCTGGAGGGTGGCACTACCTCCCTTCTAGCAGTGCTGGCCAGATGCTTCCTGAGACCATTCCTTATAGATTTCCTATGACTGTGCTGATGGCAAATGTTTTGTCTTTAGACTTGGAGCCTCCTACTCAACAGACCAAGGGTTTTGCATTTGGTTCAGTTGCTAATGACAATAGTAGCATTTATATCTCACCTTACTGTGAAACAGGCACAGTTTAAAAATCCTTTACATACATTAGCTCAGGCCTCCTCACAGCAGTACTGTGAGTTAGGGACAATTATCCTCAGATGGCAGAGGAGGAAACAGAGGCACTAGAAGTTCAAGCAGCACACCCAAGGTGACACGCCGAGCCTGCGAGTGATACAGCTGGGATCTGGACCTCAGGGTCCAGCTCCAGAGCTTCTGTTCCTCAGCTTTATACTGGGCTGCCCCACATTGCGCAGGCGGGGCCGGGTACCCACAGTCTTCAGTTCTACAGAGCGTGATTCACACGTGGGGGAAGCACCTGCAGGTCCAGGGCCGAAGCGCACTCACCTGTGCCGAACTGGATAATGTTTACTTTTTGCTTCTCACCCACCAAGGACAGGGCATGCAAGGCGATCTGCTTGGCTTGCAAGAATGTCACACCCTCCATAGAACTGGAACAGTCCAGACAAATAATCACTTCACTCTCATCGGCCAGGTCAGGGACGTCGACACTGAGATCGGGTTGAAAGACAAGCATGCAGGCCTAAAAGGAGAAAGAAGGTGTGGCCGGGAGCATCGCGTCACTTCAACTGGAAAAGGTCGACTTAGACAACTCCAAAACTTTCTAGTGAGGTAAACTAATGCTATAAAAACAAAAAGAATAAGATTTAATTTACAACAAGATAGCCTACTAGGAGTTCCAGTCAAAAGCAGAATGTTAGAGCCGGGAGTTTCCAATGGAGAAGACATAAACTCCTGAGAGGTCAAGAATTAATATCTAAAAAATCATATAGCATCAACATTAGAAAACAAATATATATGTATCTCACACACACTGTTCTAAGAGGAATATACATGCCACTGTGATTACTGAAATATATGCACATACCTTTTGTTCCACTAATTAACCAATACTTAAAATAACTACTATCATGTAAGTTTCTTTTTTTTTTTTGGGGACAGGGTCTCTCTTTGTTGTGCAGTGGCACGATCACAGCTCACTTTAATCTCAACCTCCTGGACTCAAGTGATCATCCTGTTTCAGACTCCTAAGAAGCTGGGAGCACAGGTGCATGTGACCACACCTGGCTAATTTTATTTCTAAATTTTTTGTAGAGACGAGGTCTCACTATGTTTCCCAGGCTGGTTTCAAACTCCTGGACTCAAGCAGTCCACCTGCCTTGGCCTCCCAAAGTGCTGGGATTACAGGTGTGAGCCGCTGCACCCAGCTGTAAGCTTCCACTTTTATTTTAACTTAAGAAGAGACTCTTTGTCACAGTCACACAAAATGGTCTTATCACCAACCATAAATAATTGTTCACATTTTTCCAGAATCAGTATTTTAAAAGTATAAAAAGCATACAGAATATCAATGTAATGTCTGACGGCACACGTTCTTTGTGGTGGAGCTTAAGGTAAAAATGCCCATCTGTACAGGCAAGTCATCCACATAAGGGTTTTGGTTGAAACGTCAGAAGTTTGGCACGCTTGATATCATAAGTACTTTTAGTTGCAGAATCTTGGGGTACGAGAGCTCATTGTGTAATGCCAGTTTTTCAGGACAATTAATAATTTCCAAGTTTAACCAACTTATTCTGAAATGTTTTTCCAATAGTGTCTCCTATTTCTAAGTAAGAAGGCGTATACCTCGCTTTCCTTTTCTGGATGTTTTTCAACCCACATTCTTGGGAGATAGGCGTCAGACAAACCGATGTGGAGAGAAAATCCACTGCTGTCTAAGGAGCTGCCTTCCATGGTGCTAATGACAGCTTTGCAGTCTGTGCGCTGTAAAACAAACACCACGACAACGAGGTGAGAAATGGAGAAACACCGTATTAGCAGTCTGCACTTGCCTATCATGGAGCAAACCCTTGCCAAGCTTACGTAACTCTATTAAGAGTCAACAAAGTAGTGATAAATCCCAAAATAATGAAATGTAGGCCGGGTGCAGTGGCTCAAATTTATAATCCCAGCACTTTGGGAGGCCAAGGTGGGTGGATCACCTGAGGTCAGAAGTTCGAGACCAGCCTGGCCAACATGGTGAAACCCCATGTCTACTAAAAATACAAAAAATTATCCAGGCATCATGGTGGGCACCTGTAATCCCAGCTACTCAGGAGGCTGAGGCAGGAGAATCACTTGAACCCAGGAGAAGGAGGTTGCCATGAGCCGAGAGCATGCCCCTGCACTCCAGTCTGGGTAACAAGAGCAGAACTCAGTCTCAAAAAAATAAAACAAAAAAACCCCCCAAAAAACCCTAAATAATGAAATGTAGGTTTTAGAAGACCATAAGCATATTAGACACCCTTCTGTGATCCTAAGGTTGATTCACACAGTCAAATTTAGGTTAAGTGTGGAACAGTCTTAAACCCTGGATCCAAAGATTATAGATCTGTCCATTCAGTTAGACTTATCTGGGTATAGCAGACAGCACATCAGATAACTAAAACCTAGAAGAATAAAATAGAAAATTCAACAGAAATCTTAGAATTATACCTTAGTTGTATATAGTTTCACGAATATAAAAAAGCTGCTGAAAATCTAAACGATAAGCTTTACAACAACAAGGGCAAAGGCAATGTGCTAGATTGTAACATGACCACAAAGTCTCTCCACGCCTGTCTGCGTGCCCCTTTGCAATGTGACTTTTGAAGTTCCTCCTGCCTTGAGGCAGTAGCTGTATTTCCACCCTTGAATCTGGAGTTGGCCATAGGTCGTGAAAAGTGTCCATGCAACGGGGCTGGCGCTCTCTTGTTGCTATTGAGGACTCCTCCCCCATTATAAGAATCCACCCCAGCCAAGCTCTGCAGGGGAGATGCAGCCCCTGCCCTGCTGAAACGAGGCCGGCAGCCAGCGGTGGGTGAGGCTGTCCTCGGTCGTCCTGGCCCAGCCCAGCCCAGAACTGCCCAGCCGATCCACAAAACTGTGAGAATAATAAACACTTGTTGTTTTAAACCACAAAGTTTTGGGACTGTTTGCGTATATGGTAAAAGCTAACTGATGCAGAGGACCCTTTGAAGAGGGCAGATTAGAAACATAGACTTATCCCCACTCCCCTGCAAAATGCCCAAGCCTCCCTACAATGAAAGGAAGGCAACCGATAAAAAGGGTGTGGACCCACACAGACCCTGAGAACAGGAACAAAGACAACACCAGATACGAGATGCCAACAAATGGGAGGGGAATGGAAAGTGGATGGAGGCATGGGACGCAGCTCAGGCAGAGTGGCGGAGGCTCTTATGGAGACCCGTGGGCTGGTCAGCCCCGCCTCGTCCTGGGAAGTAAGGCCACCGGGTCCTAGTGAACAGATGTGAACGAAGCTGTCAGGCCCTGGCCCCTCCCCAACCCAAGTGACCAAGCAGCTGGCACCACTGACACCCTATTCTCTCACTAAGGGAATATGGAGGTTCATTATTTGGAGAAATTCAGCCAAATAGAATCAGGCCAGGGAAGGCTAGGCACGCGGGGCACCGGAGCGCAGTCTGCTTCCTTCAGGGTCGCGAGGTCAGCATCCCAAAACGTGGGCCCCTCAGTCACCTGACCCGGTCACACTCCGTAAACACCCTAGAGCTTCCAGTTGACTTTCGTGTGTTTCAGTCTTAATGATGGATCCAGAGACAGTTACCCAGACATTTGAGGAAACATGGAGGCCAAAAAACAACAAAAAGCCAGAAGGGGAAAAAAAGGAACTCAAAGAGACGAGACACAACATGAGGAACAGAAGAAAAAATGTATTATGAACGTTTTTAGAGAGACGAGAGAGGATAGCGTATCCACAAAACACGCGAAGATGCTACGAAAGAAGGAATACTCACAGAACAGAAAACAGCTCTGACAAACGAAACATAAGAGAACTAAAATTAAAATTTCAGTGTAACAGCTGGAACTGAAAATGGA
This sequence comes from Sapajus apella, assembly GCF_009761245.1. Taxonomy (NCBI): domain Eukaryota; kingdom Metazoa; phylum Chordata; class Mammalia; order Primates; family Cebidae; genus Sapajus; species Sapajus apella. The sequence continues at coordinate 448,931 of NW_022437165.1, read as the reverse complement.
AAAAAAAAATGCCCAAAAGTGGAACAAAAAGACAACAAAAATGGGCAACAGGAAAAAACATAAGAAAACAAGGGGCTTGCTCCACGGACACCTGACTGAAGGCACTGCACACGCAGTAGCTAGGGCTACAGGCCTGTGCCACCACATGTGGCTAATTTTTTTTTTTTTTTAATTTTGTAGAGACAGGGGTCTCACTATGTTGCCCAGACTTTTCTTGAACGCCTGGGCTCAAGTGACCCTCTTTGCCTCGGCTTCCCAAAGCGCTAGAATTACAGGTGTGAGCCTATTTTCCTTTTTAAAATTCGGCAGGAATTTCAGACCTTATCTTTATCTCTGGTATTCTGAAATTTCATAATTATTGGCTGGGCGTGGTGGCTCACACCTGTGATCTCAGCACTTTGGGAGGCTTAGGCGGGCAATCACCTGAGGTCAGGAGTTCGAGACCAGCCTGGCCAACATGGGGAAACCCTATCTCTATTAAAAATACAAAAATTAGCCAGGTGTGGAGGCAGGCACCTGTACTCCCAGCTACTCGGGAGGCTGAGGCACTAGATTCACTTGAACCCGGGAGGCAGAGGTTGCAGTGGGCTGAGATAGCACCACTGCACTCCAGTCTGGGTGACAGAGTGAGACTCTGTCTCAAAAAAAAAAGAAAGGGAAAAAAAAAAAGAGAGAAAGGCACTGCAGAAAGGTACAAGAGAGAGGAACAATTTTTTTAATACAACAAAATTTCTCAGAACTAAAGACCACCAGTTACATACAATGAATGAATATATTATTATGAAATTTCAGAATACTGGAGATAAAGAGAAGGTTGGAAATTCCTGCAGAATTTTAAAAAGGAAAATAGACTGAGTGCGGTGTCTCATGCCTATAATTCTAGCACTTTGGGAAGCCGAGGCAAAGAGGATCGCTTCAGCCCAGGAGTTTGAAAAAAGCCTGAGCAACATAGTAAGACCCTGTCTCTGCAATTTTTTTTTTTTTTAAGTTAGCCAGGTGTGGTGGTACAGGCCTGCAGCCCTAGCTACTCAGGACCTGAGGGGTAAAGGAAAAGTAGAGAGTGGGGTGAGTGAAGGGGGTAAGAGCTACACGTCCACCTTCCATAACAGAAGGTCAAAAGATAATTTCTGAAAGAGATGAATCAAGAAAAAGCATTAAAAATTAATATTTGAAAACTGCAGGCAAAACCAGAGAAACAGCTCAAATATTCTAAGTGGTTCACTGCCTCTGGAAACTGGGCTGGGGAGAGTCAGGGGCAGGATTGCTGCTTCTTGTTAGAAGCTGTTGTTAGCATTATTTCACTTTTAAACCACATGCCTGCATTGCTTTGATAAAATAAACGTAGTATTAAAGAAGAGCTCTTAAGAAATAAAAGATTCACTAACCTTTTGTTTCAGTTCATGTGTATCACTGAAAATGAATTCAATCACGTATGGCATCTCAATAGACATAGTCAAAGAGAAGCTACCAAAAATGAAGAGAAAATTTTCTTAGTCTATACAATCTTAAATTTCTATCTGAAATTATTTCAAACAATTCTAAGTGGAAATTTAATATCCATTGAATGATTGACAGATTTTATATTTTAGGTACTAACCTTTGCTTTGTTCCTATTTCTTTTATACATATCTTCTCTACTGTATCCTGTTAAAAGAAAAATACACTTGTATAAGTAAGCATATTTTAAGTTTCACAATGAGACTCTAACCTGCTTGTAATCTTGGCAAGGCCGCTGTCAGCAAGACAGCTGGTTTCACTTCCAAGTAGTAAAACACAGAAAGTTTGCTCATGGAATGACAGGAACTTCTAAAATACAACTGACCATTTGGACAGAGATTTTCAATTCTACATATGTCTCTGTGTGTATACACACACAGGCACACAGAGAGACACACACACACATTTTATATATGTGCTATGCAAAGTAGGAAGTTTGGAGGGGTATACCAAAGCATTAACCAGTAGAGATCTCTGGGTGATGGAATAAAGGACGGTTTTAATTTTCTTATTTTGGCTTATTTGTATTCTCTAGGTTTATCTAGCTCTTTATGATGAACATGCACTACAGATATAACATTTTTTGGGTGATTAAGCAGAATAAAAATATGCTTATTAATCATATCTGTATCTTTTGTTCTTTTCATTTTACAAACATGATGTATCTAAATGCATAAACATCAGTAAAATTGACTTGATACCTAAAAATATCCTTTTACATGTTTTTTCCCCCCATGTGTAAATTCCTCCACAGCCCTGCACCACTCTCTCTCCACTGCTGCTAAAATGCTTCTTCAAATCTTATGCATACAAACCTGAAGGTTTTCGTTTAAAGCCTTGTCCTGCTGCCAGGGCGCTACGGTGGCGGGCATGAAAAAGACACCCACAGTGCCCAGGATGCTGAGTTCTGTGATGTAGGTAATTTTTATGAGAACCTTAGCCTTCGGGGGTAAGTTTCCAACACTTACAGTAAAAACGTCCTGAAACAGAAACATATGACTTAGCTTGCAACTTGAAAGCATACCAGCTAGCTCCACATATTTCTCAAGCAACTTAAATGACAATCTGCCAAATTCTTCTTCAGAAAACAGTAATAAAACCTAAAAGACACATTGGTGGGACGAACGGAGACTCCTGGAGCCATTCATTGGTGGGAACAGGGTGATATCCGTGGCAGGCAGATGGAGAGGGGTCCCCTTGGCAGCTCAACTGGGAAGACGCACTCATGGACTCTGCCCCAGGGGGCTTGTATGTGTGACATCCCTGCTCAGGTGGGCTCTGCTGCACGGGCGGCCTCCATAAAGCCCTTTCTTGAGGACCCTCCCTGACCACCATGGCACCCAACACCACTATTGCCAGCAGCTATAGAACCAGGGCAGTCTTTTCAAAGCTTGGCCCTTGCTTAATTATTTTACCTTATTTTTATTAGGATCTTGCTCTGTCATCCAGGCTGGAGAGCAGTGGTGCAGTCATAGCTTAATGTATCCTTGAAACCCCAGGTCTAAGCCATCCTCCTAAGTATCTGGGACTACAGGCATGTACCACCATGCCTGGCCAATTTTTAAATACAGATGGGGTATCCCTATGTTGCCCAGGCTGGTCTCAAACTCCAGGCCTCAAGTGACCCTTCCACCTTGTGCTCCCAAAGTGCTGGGATTACAGGTGTGAGGTACCATACACAGCCTGTCATGTTATTTTCTAAAACAAAGTCTTTAGCTTTCTTTTAATGGGATATTGATAATCACTATACAAGGCAACAACCTCACGACTAGCTAGGGCAGAACAAATGGGCTAGATATATTTTTTTCTGGTAACTTCGCAGAGATCCTTTCAACATTCCCAACTATGTTCACCATTCTAGTTGACTGCCCTATCATGAAAATTTTGTATATTTAGATTAGGACTAATTTAGGCTTAAAGGTTAAATTATTACTTTTGACATCAAAGATATCCATTTGCTGGATGAAAACCAATAAAAAATAGGTGATTATTAAATAGTTAATAGTGCTAGCACTTAAAAGAAATGTATGTATAAAAATCTGGGGTTCATTTTTTTTTTTCTGAGACAGAGTCACCAGGTGCCAGGCTGGAGTGCAGTGGCACAATCTCAGCTCACTGCAACCTCCGTCTCCCAGTTTCAAGCAATTCTGCCTCAGCCTCCCAAGTACCTGGGACTACAGGTACGTGCCACCACGCCCAGCTAATTTTTTGTATTTTTAGTAGTGATGGGGTTTCACCATGTTGGCCAGGATGATCTCGATCTCTTGACCTTGTAACCTGGCCGCCTTGGCCTCCCAAAGTTCTGGGATTACAGGCATGAGCCACCATGCCTGGCCCAAAGTCTGGGGTTCATTTAAGAGACTGCCACTTAATAGCGTGGGATTGCAGTTCTGTTTCTGGGTAGAATACGTGGATGCAGATGATGTCACTTCTGTTATAACACACCACATAATATACAAAATCGTAACTCATCTTGAACTAATCAACCAAGCGAACTGAATTCCAAAGAGGGGACAGGTGGGACACAGGAGCTGTGTGAACTCCTCCTGGCTGACAGCGGGTGAGCTTACTGGTTTATGATAATTGGGAGCTCCTGACCCAAGGGGAGTTTGCATTCTCTTGCAGGCATTTCCCCACATCTCTTCAGCCTTCCACTAGGCCCACTGGAAAGACTAGGCAGGGCAGGAGACCAAGTAGAGCACCTCTCCGTGGAGCAGGTGTGGGGGATGTGCTGGGACCACTTTCCTGGATCCTTCAAAAACCTCCAGCTGCAGGGGGAAAAGGCAGCAAACTCTCACCAACAGGGCTGTGGTGAAGGGGCAGAAGCAAACCAGGGATCAGAAGCCTTCCTTACTACCCCCGTGCCCAGGTAAAGCTTCATGCTTCTGAGAGAAACAGCTACCTCCCGATGGGGCAGGGGATGACACCCTCCTAGGCCCAGGACCCTGTACTAGTCCAAAGCAGGGGTTGCTACAATGGGGGGAAAGGCAGGAAACTGTCCCCCAGATAGCTCTTAACAGACACAAGGCAGAATTTGGCTGCCACTAAGGTAGGAGAACGAACAGAAATACTAAGAAGTTCCCACCCTAAGGTCCAGGACTGCAGGCCCTGCCTAAGACTGAGGCTGAACCAGGAGAATGCCCCTGACCCACCAGGAGCCTAGTACAGCACATCAAGCAACAGGAGCCTAGCACTGGGGGAGGGGAAGAGTTGCTGTAACCACCTCTGTGGGACAGTGTGCAGCGCCTGCTGAAAGGTGGGGGTGGAGCATGAACCCCAGTAAGAACTGTTCCGTATCCAGGCCCAACAGGCACAGGGTAGTGGTGGCCCAGCACTGGAGGAATTTGAGACCAAGAGTAACAATAACAACGGAGAGCAATGATAACAACAGCAAAACTCAAACTCAACTCTTCAAACCCTACACAAACCAGAAAGAACAGGAGTTGCCATTTCTGGGCATACATGCCATTTATTTCAGTCTCTCTTCTTCTTTCACAAATCCTAATCACAAATTCCAAAATATACCCTTTTTTTTTTAAAAGCAAGCAAAAAAATGACTCAATGTCAAGATAAAGCAATTAACAGGCAGATTCAGAGATGACCATGACCTTGCAATAAACAGACAGGACTATAGTTAATATATGAAAAGACATAGAGAAAAGGTGAGGAATACATATGAATAGACGGAACCTTTCATTAGAGAAATTAAATTGTATTTTTTAAATGTCAGAAATGCTAGAAACAGACATATTATCAAAGCTGAAGAATTTGACAAGCCTATCAGCAGACTGATAATAGTTGAGAAAAGAACGAATGAACTTCAAGTGAGCTCAATAGAAATTATCCAAAATAAAATGCAACAAGAAATAAAAGTGAAAAAATAGAGCTCCAAAAGCTGTGGTGCAATATCAAACGGGCTAACATATACGTATTCAAGTCTCGGAAGGAGAAAAGAGACAGAGAGAATGAGGGAGAAGAAATGTTTCAATATAGAAGGGTCAAGGCTGTCCCAAAATGAATGTGAAATAATCCAAACTCAGAGAACTCCAAGAAAGATAAGCAATAATTTTTTAAAATAACATAAACACATCATAGTTAAACTACTGAAAACCAAAGATAAACAGAATCTTGAAGGGAGCTTGAGAGAAAAAATGCTTTCACATACCGAAGAACAACACAAAAATTAGAGCTGACGTCTGGTCAGAAATCCTATAAGCCAGAAGACAACGAAGTAACATGTTTAAACTGCTGAAAGGAAAACAAATAAACCGTCACCTGGAATCCCATGTTCAGCAAAAAATGTCTTTAAAAAATGAAGGTGAAAGATTTTGTTAGATTAAAAAATGAACATACTCCTTGCTAGCACGCTTGCACTAAAAATCAATCAATCAATCAATCAAACTTCTCAAGCAGAAGGAAGATTTCTTTGTATCTATACAAAGAAATGAAAGGCACAAGAAATGATAAAATTGAGAATAAATGTAGAAGCGATTTCCCCTTATTTTTAATTGCTTTAAAAGATAGTTGATCATCACATAAACAAAACTAAAGACAAAAACCACATGATTATCTCAATAGACATAGAAAAGGCCTTTGATACAATTCAACATCCCTTTATTTAAAAACTTGCAATAAACTAGGTATTGATGGAACACACCTCAAAATAATAAGAGCCATTGACAAACCTCCACAGCCAATATCATACTGAATGGCAAAAGTTGGAAGCATTCCCCTTGAAAACCAGCACAAGACAAGGATACCTTCTTTCACCACTCCTATTCAACACAGTATTGGAAGTTCTGGCCAGGACAGTCAGGCAAGATAAAGAAATAAAGATTATTGAAATAGGAAGAGAGGAAGTCAAACTTTTCTGTTTGCAGATGATAAGATCCTGTATCTAGAAAACTCCATCGTCTCAGCCCAAAGGCTTTAAGCTGATAAGCAACTTCAGCAAAGTCTCAGGATACAAAAATCGATGTGCAAAATTCACAAGCATTACTATACACCAACAACAGACAAGCAGAGAGCCAAATCATGAATCAACTCCCATTCACAGTTGCTACAAAGGGAATAAAATACAGCTAATGCTCGACTTACGACCACGGTTGGGACCACGGACCGGTCGTAACACGATTTGGTCGTAAGTTGAGTAGGCTATATGTACAGTTGAAATGGTGCACGTGGAGATGGTAGTGCTGCCGGAAGCTGGTCCGCACTGTCATATGCCCAGCTGGGCAATGTTTGCACTGCCAGACGCGGAGCAGTCGTGGCTTGCGATCGTGGTCGTAAAGTCGAATGGTCGTAAGTTGCATAGGTGGTAAGTCGATCAATACCTGTACCTAGGAATACAGCTAACAAGGGAAGTGAAGGACCTCTTCAAGGAGAACTGCAAACCACTGCTCAAGGAAATCAGAGAGGACACAAACAAATGGAAAAACATTCCATGCTCATGGATAGGAAGAATCAATATTGTGAAAATGGCCATGCTGCCCAAAGTAATTTATAGCTTCAATGCTATTCCCATTAAACTACCATTGACATTCTTCACAGAATTAGAAAAAACTAGTTTAAAATTTATATGGAACCAAAATAGAGTCTGTATAGCCAAGACAATCCTAAGCAAAAAGACCAAAGCTGGAGGCATCATGCTACCAGACTTCAAACTATGCTACAAGGCTACACTAACCAAAACAGCATGGTACTGGTACAAAACAGACACATAGACCAATGGAACAAAATAGCAATCTCAGAAATAAGACTGCACACCTACAACCGTCTGCTCTTCACAAACCTGGCAAAAACAAGAAATGGGAAAAGGATTCCCTGTAGGTGCTGGCTAACCATATACAGAAAATTGAAACTGGACCCCTTCTTTAAACTTACATAAAAATTAACTCGAGATGGAAAGGCTTAAATATAAAAACAAAAAGTATAAAAACCTGAGAAGAAAATCTAGGCAATACCATTCAGGACATAGGCATGGTCAAAGATTTTATGATGAAAATATCAAAAGCAATTGCAACAAAAGCAAAAATTGACAGATGGGATCTAATTAAATGAAAGAGCTTCTACACAGCAAAAACAACTATCATCAGAGTGACCAGACAATCTATAGAATGGGAGAAAATTTTTGCAATCTATCAATCTGACAAAGGTCTAATAGCCAGAATCTACAAGGAAGTTAAACAAACTTAATAGAAGAAAACAAACAACCCCATTAAAAAGTGGGCAAAGGACATGAACAGACACTTCTCAAAAGAAGACATATATGTGGCCAACAAACATATGGAAAAAAAGCTCATCATCACTGATCGTTAGAGAAACACAAATCAAAACCATAATCAGAAACCCTCTCATGCCAGTCAGAAAGGCGATTATTAAAAAAATCAAGAAACACACTGGCACGAATGTGGAGAAATAGGAATGCTTTTACTCTGTTGGTGGGAATGTGAATTAGTTCGACCATTGTGGAAGACAGTGTGGTCCTCAAAGACCTTTTTGTTTGTTTTAGACAGAGTTTCGCTGCCCAGGCTGGAGTGCAATGGCGTAATCTCAGCTCATTGCAACCTCTGCCTCCTGGGTTCAAGTGATTCTCCTGCCTCGGCCTCTCAAGTAGCTGGGATTACAAGGATGCACCACCACCCGGCTAATTTTTGTATTCAGTAGAGATGGGATTTCACCATGTTGGTTAGGATGGTCTCGAACTCCTGACCTCAGGTGATCCACCTGCCTTGGCCCTCCAAAGTGCTGGGATTACAGGCGTGTGCCACCATGCCTGGCCAGAAATACTATTTGACCCACCAATCCCATTACTGGGTATATAGCCAAAGGAATATAAATCATTCTATTGTAAAGATATATGCATGTGTATGTTCATTGCAGTAATATTCACAATAGCAAAGATGGAATGGGGGAGGGAGAGCATCAGGATAAATAGCTAATGCATGTGGCGCTTAATACCTAGATGACGGGTTGACAGGTGCAGCAAACCACCACAGCACATACTTACCTATGTAACAAACCTGCATGTCTTGCACATGCATCCCAGAACTTAAAATTTTAAAAAAAGATAGTTAATATATAATGACACATTGTAGGATTTATAATATATGAAGAAATAAAATACACAACAACAATATCACAGAGGATATGGGAAAAAAGAAATGAAAGTAGACTAGTTGTAATGTATACTGATTGTAAGGTTCTCATACATGAAGTAGTATAACGTTGTAGGCTGAATGTATTAAGTTAAAATGTATATAGCAGTAAACCCTAAAGCAGTGTTGACCAATGTAACTTTCTACAATGATAAAAATGTTCTATATATGTGCTAAGTAATAAGATAGCCACTGGCCACGTGAAACATTTTATATTTAAATGTAAATATCCACATGTAATCAGTGGCTACCATAGTTAACACATATTTAACACGTGGTTTTAGAGCAACAATCAAAACTTTTTTTTAAAATTTTTTGAGACAGGGTCTCACTTTGTTGCCCAGGCTAGAGTACAGTGGCGCCATTATAACTCATTGCAGCCTCAACCTCTCAGGCTCAAGTGATTCTCCTACCTTAGCTCCTAAAGTACCTGGGACTACAGGCACATGTCACCACATCCAGCTAATTTTTGCATTTTTTGTAGATCTGGGGTTTCACCATGTTGCTCAAGCTGGTCTTGAACTCCCGGGCTCAAGTGATCCATCTATTTCAACCTCCCAAAATGTTGAGATTATAGGCATGAGCTCGCACACCTGGCCAACAGTAAAAACATTTTAAGAGAGACAGAATTGGCTGGGCATGGTGGCTTATGCCTGTAATCCCAGCACTTTGGAGGCAGAAGCAGGAGGATCACTTGAGGTCAGGAGTTTGAGATCAGCCTGGCCAACATGGTGAAACCCCATCTCTACTAAAAATACAAAAATTAGCTGGGTGCAGTGGCACATGCCTGTAGTCCCAGCTACTTGGGAGGCTGAGACAGGAGAATCGCTCAAACTCAGGAGGTGGAGGTTGCAGTGAGCCAAAATCACACCATTGCACTCCAGCCTGGGTGACAGACTGAGACTCTGTCTCAAGAAAAAAAAAAAAAGAGAGAGAGAGAGAGAGAAGGAGAGAGAATTAATAAGCCAATAATGGAGATACAGTGGAATCATTTAAAAATAAATACAAGAGAAGGCAGGAAAAGAGAGGGAAAGGAACAAAGAACAAATGGTACAAATGAAAACAACTAGCAAAATGGTAGATATAAATCCCACCGGATCAGTAATTGTATTAAATGAAAATGATCTAAACAATACAAAGTGCAGAAACTATCAGACTGGACAAAGTAACAAAACTCAACAGTATGCTATCTAAATAGTATAGGCTTATGGTAGTAAGTCAGTCTAGATGTTTTGAAAAGGAGAAAATCATCAAATGGTCACATACATTGAGGTCTTGGAAACACTGCCATTTAATCTGGCAATCGGGAGGACGTAAGTCATCCCAGCTGGGCACTGACTTCATCCTTGGTTTCGGCACCACCATTTTCTCTTTATTTTACCATTAACCAGCCCTTTCTGTTACTTCCACACTTAAATATTGGGGATTACAAGCTAGACATCTATATCTACAAATAGTATATTAAGAGTTATAAGACAAATATGTTCAGGTTGCCATGGGAAAATGAAACCACGGATCTTTCCTGGGTGAAGGCAGGCAAAGCTTAGATGGAAGGATTCCTATGCTAAGATTTGTTTGTTTAGAGACAGAATCTTGCTCTGTTGCCCAGGTTGGTGTGTAGTGGTATGATCACAGTTCACTGCAGCCTCAAACTCCTGCACAAGTGATCCTCCTGCCTTGGCCTCCCAAACTGCTGGGATTACAGGTATGAGACACTGCACCTAGCGTATATGGTATTTCTATAACGACACATGAAAACCATATATTATGATATGAGAACATTATAGTCACAAGATGTCAATACATTCTGGGAGACCTGAAGGCTTGGGTTAGCAACAGTTCTGATCAGACTTTACCCATAGGTAATATCTTTTGTGAAGACTGTTTTCTTGTGACCATATTCCTAGGGAAGTATGCAGGTATTGAGGAGGAAACATTTACCAACTCATATAGGAGGATAACGTGACACTATTAAGTGGCAGCCTCTCAAATGAACCGCAGGCTTCTATACATAGTTTGGCCATACCTGAAGCTAGCATTGTTAACTGTTCAATAATCACCTCTTCATTGCTTATTTCTACCCTGAAAGTGGATATCTTAGATGTCAAAAGCAATAATTTACCCCTTAGATCTATACTAATCTTTAATGTGCCCATAGCCCCAGCAAACATTAAATTTTCAAAACACCATGGCAATGTGTCACCCTCAGAGGTGACACTCAAACATATGGCCCCATCTGCAAAAACAACTAAAATACCTGCAGTAGAGTTAGACACGGACCACACACAATCTAGCACCTGGCAGAGGCCTCGGGAAACACCTGATATTTAAGGAAAGTAGTCTAGTGGGCCTGCCAGCTGGTCCCTCTTCCACTGTCCACGTCACGTCCCTGCTAAAGCTAATCACCTAAAAGCACAGGAGCTGGGCTTGCGCAGGACCTGGCAGAAATGCCTCCCTGCTTTATGACTGGACCATCTTCTAGGTGAGCTTATGCCCAGGAAAACTGTAAATATATCACACTCTTTTTTTTTTTTTTTGAGATGGAGTTTTGCTCTTGTTGCCCAGGATGGAATGCAATGGCACAATCTTGGCTCACTGAAACCTCTGCCTCCTGGGTTCAAGCCATTCTCCTGCCAGCCTCCCCAGTAGCTGGGATTATAGGTGCCTGCCATCACACCCAACTAATTTTTGTATTCTTAGTAGAGATGGGGTTTCACCGTGTTGGCCAGGCTCTTCTTGAACTCCTGGCCTCAGATGATCCTCCTGCCTTGGCCTCCCAAAGTGCTGGGATTACAGGTGTGAGCCATCGTGCCTGGACAATATATCACACTCTTTTCAGAAGATGAAAGTTATATACCTCAAATGTTATATAATTGTCTGTCATTCCTTCTGGGAGACTCAGTTCCCAATGATGGGCCTAGCTCTCTTCCTGTTTGTCTGGAACTACTGAAGCCATTTCCTCCTCTGTTTAGATAAATCAAATGGGTCTCCCTGGCGTGGCTTCCTCTAACTTACAGCAAGTGAAACTCTGGGGCCTACAATAGTGTAAATTATCTCAGCCTCTAGCATGAATTGCATATTTCAAGTCCCGTTCAGACTCTTTCCCTTCCGTGTATGCACGCAGCACGCACACCAAGCCATACCGGGGCGTCCTGGCTCATCAGGTAAGCGCCATCACCCCGGCTCACGGCTTCTCGGTACTCTCGCTGGGCTTCTTCCTTCTCCTTAATCTGGAAAAGATGATTTTTCAATCATTCCTTACATGAAGAGTGACTTCAGGCTTTAATAAAGAAAACAACATTAATGTTTATTAAAGCTCAGGCAGAAACAGAAAATTGAGTCTAAGGAGGATGAATGGAAACTTGTTTAAAGTGATCATCGAAATATACTTATTTGATGAGAATTTGAACCAGAAAAGGCCAACTAAAGAGAATTCTCTTTAAGTTGGGACCAATATATTTCAAAATCAATGGTGAAAAATTTTTTTTTTGGTTGGGAGTTTATGTTGAATGAAAAAAAATAATTACTTTAAATTTAGTAAATTGTAGTTTATAATTGCAACTGTGGGCTAGTCCTTACAATAAACAAAGAATTAATCAGCTGGGTTTTTTTTGTTTGTTTTTTAGAAAGTTACAATAGCTTTAATTTCAGCTTTACTTTTATAACACGATTCCAGGGATCAGGTTTTACAAAAATATATAATAAGGGCTTCACCAGTTTTTCCAATGTGTCTCTCTTAAATTTTTCCTTTTTTTCTGAGAAAAAGTCTCACTCTGTTGCCCAGGCTGGAGTATAGTGGCATGATCTTGGCTCACTGCAACCTATGCCACCAGGATTCAAGCGATTCTCCTGCCTCAGCCTCCCGAGTAGCTGGGATTAACAGGCAAATGCCACCATGCCTGGCTAATTTTTCTATTTTTAGTAGAGATGGGGTTTTACCATGTTGGCCAGGCCGGTCTCAAACTCCTGACTTCAAGTGATCTGCCTGCCTCAGCCTCCCAAACTGCTGGGATTACAGGCACGAGCCACTGCACCTGGCCCTCTTGAACTTTTCATATTGAAATCACTCTTACAGTGCTAAGGCTAAGAATGTACAAGACACTGACGACGAAGATCGGACGGAGAGAGGTAGAAACCATTCATCAGGGAGGGATGTTTCAGGGAGGCTCACTGTGCAGGAACTGGTTCTTCAAAGAATATTCTCATTTTATGATAAGGCTGCTACTCAACTTTATAGCCACGGGGACTCAGAAAACAAAGATTCCGGGAAATGGAAGCTGACTTTGAAAGCAGAGCGCGGGCATGATGCATCTTCTCCCCTTACCTCTCCAACTATGTGCTTCCCATTGATGAAGGCTTCGAAGCCACACACAGCGGCCTTGTCATCCAAAGGAAAGATATATTTTGCCTCAATGGGCACATGACTGTTATTTGTGTATGTCTGAAAAACAATGACCTGAAGAAGAAAACAATCCATACATGTGATGAGACCACATGGACAACATCTGCAGGAACAACGATGAATGAAATGATATTGCATATTTATTTGAAATGCCTTGCATTTGTATCACGTCCCGCAGACTCCCAACCCTGGCTTCCTTCTACAATGGAGAGCCCGTGTCATGTGATAAAATGCACCAGTCCCATAGTTTGGTTCATACATATCTGACTGGAATATAAGTCACCAGAAGTCTTACCAACCCTGATTTAGTGGGGGCAATATAGCTTTTCCTGAGATGGCTGGAAAATCGCCCCTTTCGTGTTGTGGGCTTTGATGCCTCCTTAGTGCCATGTGGGCTGGAAACGATTTCAGAACAGTCCTTCTATCCTATCGGCTCTCAGGTCTTGGCATTTCCTCCTGGGGACCTCTCTGTGGCTTTCCCCTCTCTACACAGCCCTCATCTAGCTCCTCATCTCTTCGGGCCTTCAAGTCTTCTCTACTTCTCTCTGTTGTCTCTATTATCTAATTCATCTTTCTAATAGACTCTTCGCATTCCCTCACTCAGGAAAAGCAGGAGGCTTTAAATATTTGAAAATAAAGAAAAAACTCCTCAGATGCGTAATAAACAGTAAGATTTTAAATGTGACAATAATAGGCCAAAAATATTTAATAATCTGTAATCAAGAATCCAGGGAAGAGACCAAAATGAAAATAGAATCTAACTTCTTTGAAAATATTGTCCGCACCTGGATTTGCTGCAAGCTGGGCTGCCCCTAGGGTGTGTAGGGTGCCAGGCACAATTTTTCAAGGAGTCCTTGTTAATATAAGCAATTGGAGTCTTCCAAATCAGCAGGTCAGCACCCTCCTGGAGACAGAATCCCTTGTCAACGGGATTCCTGGAATTCCATTCTGGCTAGCTGCCCAAGATGAGACAGAGATGCGTCCTACAGTTTCTCAGAAATCTGGGCGATGCTGCGTACAATGGCCAGAGTGCGGCTGGTGGGAAGGCACTGGCACTGGGACCCACCTAGCACTGACTGGGAGGACATCAGACACTGTCCTCTTGAATGTGCATGGAACTCCTTCTCTTCCTCTCTTGGATTTCCACAGATTTACCAAACCTCAAAGGCACGTATGCTTGCCCTAAGTTTGAACGGGATCACTATCTAATTGTACTTGGTGTAGACTAAGATTTCTTCTTACTTAGTAGCTGTCCTGCCTGTTGTAGTTAGCAGGCCTGCTTTTGCGTGGGAGTCCCCAGACATCAGGCCTGTGTCAGCTGCACTCTGTTTGTATATCATCACACTGTGTGGCTGGGCACTCACAAAGGTCAATAATTTTAGGTAATAATAATAAAAGTATTTTTACCAGGCTTTACAGCAGAAACTAATATAGTGTAACAAATTTTGACATCTTAATTTTCTTCCATTAGATAAAACCATTATGTAACTTAGCTTAACATCATTAAACTAGTCTAAGAAGGGTCAAAATGTAGGAGCCATGCACATATAAGAGTCTGCAACTCAGCCTCTGCTTGGACACTTAAGCTCAATCTACAGCCTGGCTGTTTCATCATAAAGAAATTCACTGCTAAATCGAGGGTTATTTTTGGGCAAACTTTCCCAGGGAACAGGCCTCTTTCGGTTTGAAATATCAAATGGTACAAGTTGTCTAATCCCAAGTAAGGCATGGAGGACACACGCCTCTCCCTGTAACCTAGTGACGATTTGTTTTGTAAATAAAAACAATGCCCTAAGTCCTTTGCATTTATTAGATCTAATAGGAACAACGCTGATGGGCAGATATTATTATTTCCATTGTACATATGAGGAAAACGAGGCAAAGTAGTTAAGTAACTTTCCCAAGCTCATAGCACTAGAAAGAATAAGCAAGAATTCAACGGTAAGCCTTTCAAACCCCAGATCCTTTGCTTTGTATGATCCACCAAGCTGCAGTATGGTGTAGTGGTTAAGAACATGGACGTCAGAATCAGAATGATCTGAGTTCAAATTTGGGCTTTATCATAGTGTTTGTCCCTGGGCCTCAGCTTCCTCATACAAACAAGGGCGTAATTACAGCACTTGACTCACGGAGTCTGGGAGAATTAAGTACTGCATGTGGAGAACTCGGCTGAGGGCCTGACTCTTGGAAGCGGTAACCACTGTGTTTACAGCTCCTAAGTGATGCCAAAGGGATTAGCAGAGATAGAACATGTCCCATGAGCTCATATCTGGGTCTTTTCAAAGTCTGTGAAGTTGCTCTGAGCTGCCTCGAAGATGTGTGCATGGGTCAGAGTGGGCCCAGGAGTGGAGATCAGCTACATCCAAACTGCTCTTCTCACTCTGACACCCCATCTCCCTAGTTAAAGGTGATCACTGAAACAGAACTAATTTTCCGGGACTCCATGTTTGGGTCCCCTTCCACAAACACTCCCTTCATGGAAGCCGTCTTTCTCTCTCCTGGATTTCCCCTCTGGAGTCCCCTTCCACACTCTCGTGGAAGCCTCTCTTCCCCTCCTAAACTCCATCTCTCTCTATTCCCTTCCACTCAGTGTGGAAGCTGCTTTCCTCTCCTGGATTCCATCTTTCTGGATTCTCTCACTCAGTGTGAGTCAGCAGTTTCTTTCTCTCTCCTTCTGTTTCTCTCTCTCTTTAAATAAAATCACTTTCTACAACAACAACGACAACAAAAAAGAACTAATTTCCTCTACAGGGATCAGAACATCATGGCACTGTACTTAATGTCCTTATTCTCCTAAAAGGCCTTTATGGTTGTTCAATGCAATCTTCAGTGTTAGAAGCTGATGATGAGGCCAAATCTTAGCAAACCAATTCAATTTCAGAAAACCGAAAACTTTCCAAGCTCCACGTTGGTTACCACATCTGACCACCTGGCGCCCCGGATGCTGCCTTCCATCCCGTGACTGTGGATGACCAGCCTGCTGCGAGCGCCTGGCTGTGGCCCCAGCACCCGCATTAGATAACCCTCCTGTGATGCTTGCCTTTCGCTTTGACCAGTTCTTACTCACTTGGTATTTAATGCTCTTCTGGGCTTTAGTGCAGATAATTTAATAAGGTGGGGTTTTTTCCTTCTCTTTCAACACCCTGGGTTTTTTTTTTTTTTTTTTAAACAGTGTCTCACTCTATCACCCAGATTGGAGTGCAGTGGTGCAGTCTCAGCTCACTGTAACCTCTGCCTCTGGGCTCAAGGGATCCTCCCATCTCAGCCTCCCAAGTAGATGGGACTACAGATGTATGCCTCCGCGCTCAACCAGTTTTTGTAGAGGAGGATTTCTTCATGTTCCCCAGGCTGGTCTGGAACTCTTGAGCTCAAGTGATCCTCCTGCCTCAGCCTCCCTCCCAAAGTGCTGGGATTACAGGCACGAGCCACTGCACTCAGCCACTACCCTGGTATTTACAGTAGCAAAATGTGTATATTTTAGTAGCTAAAAAAGATTTGGGAAAACAGTAGAATTCATCTTTCTCTGGGAAGAAATGCTTAGAGCACTGCCTGGCACAACAGAAGGACAATATATAAGCTTGTTACATGGACATGTTAAATAAATAAGGGAATAATAAAGTTCTAAATGGAGGCTTTGGAGCTATTTCAATAAAAGTAAAATTCAGAACGGTTTACCAGGAAAGTCTTTTCAACAGTATTTTCTATTTATGCAATAAAACATAGAGAAGAGCGCAGAGAAGGAATTCCAGCAGTTCCCCTCCCCGACATCGCCAGGTTTCCCTCCTGCACCGACTCCCACACACGCTGCTGTTTCTTGTGTCTTAAAAGGAGAAAAACACTCAATACCACTTCTCTTCAGCTGCTGTCTCATCTTCTCTTCTCTGTCTCCCAATTCTTCCTTCCATTCTCTCTTGAACTCACTCTGATCAGCCTTTTACCCCCACCACACCATCAAAAGGCAAAGGTCACCAACAATCTCACTACTAACTCCAAAGGTCAGGGCTGGGTTATTCACGAGACCCACAGCAGCCTTTCCTCCCCTCCCTGGTCAGCTGGCCTCCTGTCTCTGCAGCCACTCCCTCCTGGGCTCCGTGTCTGACGCAGCCTGCGCCCATACCTCTCCCTGTTGGTCTCTGTTCTCTCTGATTCTCCGGGTGTTCAATCTGGGCTGACTTTAAAACTACCTGAATGCTGCTGACTCCCTGGTTATAAGTGCAGCCTGGGTCTCCTCCCTGGTCCTAGGTAGTCAGCAAGACCGACTTGGCCAAAGATAAACTCCTGATGGCCCCAACCTGCCCTCCCGTGACTCTGCCCATTCTAGAAAGGGCAAACACGATCCTTCTAGCTGTTCAGGGCAAACACCCTGCTGTCATCTGGGCCACTGTCTTTCTCTCGTGTCCCATCCCCATCGATCTGATTAGCCCTGCGCTCAGGCCTCAGCAGACACCAACACTTCCTACACCCCCACTGCAAATGTTCTCCACGTTGCCAGCTCCCTTAACTGAATTCTGTCAATCGTCTCCTCTATGGGATGTGACGCTGAGCCCACAGTGTCCCCTTCAGGTCCGAGACTGCTAGGAGTGTCACCCGTGGAGGCCCTCCCCAGGAACCATTCTCAGCCAAAGACAAACAGCCTTAGCCAAGGTTCTGACCCTTCCCTGGAGCAGCCCACATCCCAGGACTGGTCCCAGTGGGGCTGTAAAGCCCAACCCCCTTGCCTTCTCTCAAGGACCATTCTTCCCCCAAGATCATCTGAGGACTCTGTTGTCTCCTCTGCCACATCCTGCCTCCCTCACTCCGTCACAGGTGCTGCTCCCACAGGCACAGTCCCACAAGCTTCCTGAAGACAAATTCCATCCAGAGTCTGTTTTCCAGGGAGCGTGACCTAACATTTCTTCCAACTGGTCCTCTTCCTGTTCCCAACATGGCAGAATAAGCCTGTTAAAACGTAGGTCTATTCCTGTCGTTCTTCTGCCAAACATCTAGAAGGTTCCATTTTACTCAGAGTCAAGGACAGCATGACTTGTGTCCTAATGTGAGAGCCCCTCACATCTCTGACTCAGTCTCCACGCACTCTTCCCTTTCCACTGCACTGCAGCCACAGTGGCCTCCTTGGCGTGCCCGGACCAGACCAGCCTCCTACCTCAGGGCCTTGGCACGTGCTGCTCCCGCTGCCTGGGATAAGCATCCCCCATGTCCACACAGGTGAGCCCCCACTTCCTTCAGGTCTGTATGCAGACGTTACCTTCTCAGGGAGGCCTCCTTGGCCATTCTATTTATAGGTTCAAAGCCCCATCTTTCACCTTCAATCCCCTCCTGATTTCATCTTTCTCTTTAGCACCTGTCCCCATCTAACATGTGATGTGCTTCACTCATTCATCATGTTTACTGCCTATTCCCCCACACGGCATGTGTTACACATGGGCAGAGCTCTTGTATTGTGCACTGCTGGATGCCTAGAGCCTAGACAGTCCCTGGCGCAGAGTGCGCAGTGAATACCTCTTGAATACATGAATTTAGAAATGTATCTGTTTGCTTCAGTTCATGTAACTACAATCAGATTCTCATTTATGGTTTACATCCATGTAGTTTAAGTATCATAAAGCCACGAACAACATACCTGGGCTACAATGTCTATGATTCTGCCCTTGATGTGGACATCCTCCAGAGGAACCAAGTTCCCAGAGGCGTCCTGGAGGCCGGCCTTGGTGCTGCTGCTGCTGGAAGTTTTGGCATCTGGTAACTGATAATCTAAACGTTAAAAATGTTACCATTAGCTTTCAAAACCATCCCTGTCTACTTCTTGTTATGTTGATCTTTATTCCTCTCCATGCCTTCATGCATTATATTTTAGGGAAAATGGATAAATAGCATATTAGGATTTTCAATAGCCAATTCTGAAAAGCAAGTGAACGCACATGAGAAAAATGGGAGTTGCCCTCTGCCTTTTTTTTTGAGACAGCATCTCACCCTGTCACCCAGGTGGGAGTGCAGTGGCACAATCTCTGCTCATGGTAGACTCGTCTTCTCTGGCTCAGATGATCCTCCCGTCACAGCCTCCCGAGCAGCTGGGACTACAGGTGCACACACTACCATGCCCAGCTAATTTTTTGGTGTTTTTTGTAGAGATAAGATCTACCCATGTTGTCCAGGCTGGTCTCGAACTCCTGGACTCAGGGATCTACCTGCCTTGACCTCCCAAAGTGCTGGGACGATAGGCGCGAGCCACATACCTGGCCTGCCTTTTTTTTTTAAAGACACTTCTGTTTAATTTGTTTTTCTTCTTTTCTCTTTTTTTTTGGTAGAGATGGGGGTCTCACTATGTTGCCCAGGCTGGTTTTGAACTTCTGTGCTCAAGTAATCCTCCTGCCTCAGCCTCTTGAGTAGCTGGGACTACAGGCATGTGCTTTTCTGCCTTTTTAATGTAGAGACTGTGGCATGTCCTCTGGAAAACTTAGCATTACTTGACATACATTTAAACATACACACAAATACAGAGAGATCTTCAGACTGTCTCGAACGTGGCTGAAGCCTGAATCCAGCAGTCTGCGTTTCCTGGTTTGTAATGTAGAAAGGCTCAGTCACTATCATTTATGGTACTACACAAGCATTCTGGCACGACATGAAACAACCTACGGAAGACTGAGTCGGCTCCTACGACAGGATATTGAAAAACGTTCACACCCTATTCTAAGTGGTACAAACACACAGATAAGGTTAGGAAATATAAATACATATCGTCTTACCAGATATTTCATTTAATGACTCCAGAGAAAAAATTGGAGTCACCTCTGAGCACACATGAACTCACATATTTCTGATAAAAAAGAATTTGAGCACGGTCAAAAGTGTTAATGTGTTTTTACATTCCTACTAATTAATACTGTAATTGTTTGGGCTCGTGATGATCTGAGAAGTGAACATCCTCTCATGCGTACACTACTGCTGCTAACACATGCACCACACGTGACAATTTACTCAGTGCCTTCAATTTCTCCTTCAACCCTTACAGCAATTCTGTCATGCGGGTACTGCTCTCATTCCCATCGGAGAGAAGGTGGATTGCAAAACGTCGTGCAGTTTCAAGATTGCAGGGTGGCAGGGCGACACTGATACCCCGGGCTTCCTCACTCGACAGTGGGTCTGCTGTCTGTTCTGCGCACCCCATTATACTTTCTGCACCATGACATCTTAGCAAGGTTCCACAGGTTTTAGCCTTGACTTTCGCTGAAGAGGATAAGATCAACTGGAATGTGTTAATGAAGTCACATGGAATTCTGAGATCGCTTAACGTTTCTCAAACATCCTGATTTTTATGTAAGCAAGATAAAAAAGGAAATAAGGCTGGGCATGGTGCCTCACAACTGTAATCCTAGCACTTTGGGATGCCGAGAAAGGAGGATCGCTTAAGGCCAGGAATTTGAGACCAGCCTGGGCAACATAGTGAGACCTTGCCTCTAAAAAAAAAAAAAAGTCACGTATGGTAGTCCCAGCTACTTGGGAGGTTGAGTCAGAAGGGTCATTTAAACCCAGGAGTTTGAGGCTGCAATGAGCTTTGATCACACCACAGTACTCCAGCCTGGGGGACAGAGTGGGACTTTGTCTCAAAAAAATTTATATTTATATTTTAAAATTGTTTTATTTTGATATTAGGCAGGGGGCTTGACTGATGTTAACATTAAGAGAAATTTGTGGGAAACAATTTTGAAATTGAAAGAAAATGAAATACTTATGGATCAGGTCATAGATATAACAAATGCAAATATACATTCCATTGAAAATATAACATTTGAGGCCTATACATATAATAACATAAAACAGCATTCAAGAAAATTGTCCTACCTTCAACCTTTGAAAAATCTGAAAACTCAGGTCTGTATTCCTCTAGTTCAGTATGATCACCAGGATGAAAGTTCTTTATTTGATCTCCAGGCATGGAAAATTTAATAATATATTTCATTTTCACCTGATTGGTTTTATAGACAACAAATTCATCATCCTAGAGAAAACAGAAATCAGTAGGTGATTAACAACAACAGCAACAAAAAGCCTGTATTGGCAGATGTTTTTGTAAAAGCATGCTTGCTAGTTTAGAATATGTTGAATTTATATGGTAAATATATAATAATTAAACTTAAGCATATTTAAGGAAAATAGGAGCAAAAATCTGAGGCTCTTCTTTGAGCATTCAAGACCCTCTTTGCGTGTTCCTTGATATGAAAATACCTCAAAGTCTGTGGTGACAGAGGCTGTTTGTGAAACTCCATGCACACTGTCGTAGCCTGGTGGTGCTTCAGTTAAGGAAAAGTCCTTCTTGTGTAAGTCCATACACTTCCCGAGGGCTACGTCACAAATGAGCAGGAGTCTGGTGCCCTCTGTCTCTCCCGGGTGTGAGTACTTGATACTTGTACTGCATGTGAAAGGAAATAAGCACATATTTATAGCTTACAGTGACCTGTCAGTAACATTTTATCGCATAAACAGTAAATATTGTTGAAAAGACTTTCCTGGTTACTGTTCTAAATTTTCCTGTTATTGAAATATCTCCAAAGACTCAATGTAGAACTTTATTATACACTTATTTATCTAATATTTCTTCTTCTTTTTTTTTTAGACAGAATCTTGCTCTGCTACCTGGGCTACAGTGCAGTGGCATGATCATAGCTCATTCAGTCTTGAACTTCTGGGCTCAAGTGATCCTCCCATCTTGACCTCCTGAGTAGCTGGAACTACAGGTATGTACCACCACACCTGGCTAGCTTTTTAAATTTTTTGCAAAGATGGGATCTCACTATGTTTCTCAGGCTGGTCTCAAACTCCTGGGTTCAAATGTTCCTCCCTCTTCAGCCTCCCAAAGTGCTGGGATTACAGGCGTGAGCAATCATGCCTGGCCTACTTCATATTTCTATGTGACAAACATGTATATTGCCCTTATGCTTTGCTAGGCAGTGCTCAAAGCACTGTTCCCAGAGAGAAATGAATGCTATTGTTCTCCTCAATCTTCATTAGCTACTAACATATACACATTTTGCTATCATAAATACCAGGGTGGTGAAAAAGAAGGGAAAATCACCACCTTACTAATTAGGAAAAGGTAGATTTAATTCTCTGCACTAAAGCTCAGAAAGGAGTAAGAACCGTGAGTACCAAGTGAGTAAGAACTGGTCAAAGGGAAAGATCAGCTCTCACAAAGCCTCCTGAAAGGAAAGCAAACACATTGAATGATATCCACATGAGAAATGTTTTATCTTTCTTCGGGAATCAGCAGCTTTAATAAGGCAACTCTTGCTGTTAGGAGCACAGGCTAGGACACACCTTTGGGGACAACATTTTGGAGACGCATCTCTATTTTTTTTGAGACGGAGTTTCGCTCGTTACCCAGGCTGGAGTGCAATGGCATGATCTCGGCTCACTGCAACCTCTGCCTCCTGGGTTCAAGCAATTCTCCTGCCTCAGCCTCCCGAGTAGCTGGGACTACAGGCGTGCGCCACCATGCCCAGCTAATTTTTTTGTATTTTTAGTAGAGATGGGATTTCACCATGTTGGTCAGGATGGTCTCGATCTCTTGACCTTGTGATCCACCTGCCTCGGCCTCCCAAAGTGCTGGGATTATAGGCGTGAGCCACCACACCCGGCTGATACATCTCTATTTTTTAAAGATCAAGTTCAAAATGCAAAAGTATGGCCAGACGACCCTTCTTTGTTTCACCCGCTGAAAAAAAAATAAGTCCCCCATTCCTTCTATAACCCTCTCCCCTTTGGAGAGCTTTTTCCCTGCAACTTACAAGCATGCTTCTTCCTTCTCATTAAGCCCCATCCTAGCCTTCTCCCCGGAGCTCTCTCTACTCCTTCCTAGCTTATCTCGCTGTGGCAGAGGAGGCCAGTGACCATCTCTTCTGGCTCATTTACTCCTTAATGCACTGCTATTTGGCTCAATTCACATCTAAATATTTTCACTTTGATATATTGTGCATAGGGAAAAGCATTCATAATATACATATTTAAAGAATAATATGATAAATGTCCACATAGCTTAGCTTAGGAACTAGAACATCCCTAAAGCTTCTATGCTGCCCACAGCTCACCTCTCCCACCCAGAGCTAATTTGATCGCTGTCTTGATTTTTGTGTATATTATTTTCTCTTTTCTTTCCCATGTGGAATTTATTCCATAAGGAGCCACAGAGGGGACCCTGGGTAGGTGGGTTTTACTGTGTCCCACCTTTTTTATAACAGTTTTGCCCTTTTTTTTTGAGACATGCTCTTGCACTATTTCACCCGGGCTGGGGTGCAGCGGTGCAATCAGAGCTCTCCACAGCCTCAGCCTCCTGGGCTCGAGCAATCCTCCCACCTCAGTCTCCTGAGGCTGGGACTACAGGTGTACACCACTGTGCCTGGCTTAATTTTAAAAACATTCTTGTAGCCATGGTGCCTCACTATGTTGCCCAGGCTGGTCTTGAACTCTTGGCCTCAAGAAATTTTTCTGCCTTGGCCTCCCAAAGGGTTGGGATTACTGGCTTGAGTCACAATGCCTGGCCTATTTTCTTTCATTGTATTAATGCACAGATATATGCCCCACAACAATACAATGTATACTTTTGCTTGTTTTTGAGCCTTGCACATACAGGCATACCTTGTTTTATTGTACTTTGCAGATATTGCTTTTCTTTTTTCTTTTTCTTTTAAACAAATTGATGGTTTATGGTAACCCTGTGTAGAGCAGGTCTACTAGTGCCATTTTTTCTTCTTTAAACAGCATGTGCTTCCTTTGTGTCTCTATGTCACATATTGGTAATTCTCACGCTGTTTCAAACCTTTTCATTTTTATTATAGCTGTAATGGCGATGTGTGGTCAGTGGTCTGTGATGGTACGACTGCAATTGTTTTGGGGTGCAATGAACTGTGCCCATATAAGGTGGTGAGCTTGTTAAATGTTTTGTGTGTTCCACTTCAGTGACCAGTGGTTTCCCCAGCTCTCTCCTTCTTCTCTGGCCTCCCTATTCCCTGAGATACGATGATACTGAAATTAGGCCAGTTAATAACCCTACAGTGGCCTCTAAGTGTTCACGTGAAAGAGAGGGTCACATGTCTCTCCCTTTAAATCAAAAGCTAGAAATGATTAAGCTTAGTGAGGAAGGCATGTTGAAAACCAAGACAGGTTGAAATTAGGCCCCTTGTGCCAAACAGTTATCCAAGTGGTGAATGTAAGGAAATAATTCTTGAAGGAAATTTAACGTGCTACTTGAGTGGAACACACAGCAATGAAAAGTGTAACAGCCTTATTTCTGATATGAAGAAAATTTTAATGGTCTGGATAGAAGATCAAACCAGCCACGATATTTTTTTAAGCCAAGCCTAATCCAGAGCAAGGCTCCAACTCTGTTCAATTCTATGAAGGCTCAGAGAGGTAAGGAAACCACAGAAGGAAGGCTTGAAGCTAGCAGAGGTTGGCTGAGGTTTAAGGAAAGAAGCCATCTCCATAACATGAAAATGCAAGGCGAGGCAGCAGGTGCTGATATAGAAGCTATAGCAAGTTTTCCAGAAGATCTAGCTAAGAGCATTGATGCAGGTGGCTTCACTAAATAACAGATTTTCCATGTAGAGCAAACAGGCTTCTAGGAAGAAGATGACAGCTAGGACTTCCACAGCTAGAGAGGAGTCAATGGCTGGCTTCAAAGCGTCAGATGACAGGCTGACTCTTGTGAGGGACTAATACAGCTGGTGACGATAAGCTGAAGCCAGTGCTCACTTGCCATTCAAAAAAATCCCGGGGCCCTTAGAATTGTGCTAAATCTACTCTGTCTGTGCTCTGTAAATGGAACAACAAAACCTGGATGACAGCACATCTGTTTACAGAATGGTTTACTGAATTTTAAGACCAATGTAGACATTTACTGCTCAACAAAAAAGTTTCCTTTCAAAATATGACTGCTCATTGACAAAGTGCCCAGTCATCCAAGAGATCTGATGGAGAGGTACAAGGAGTTTGTTGTTTTCATGCCTGCTAACACAACTTCCATTCTGCAGCCAGGGGTCAAGGAGTAATTTCAGCTTTCAAGTCTTATTATTTAAGAAATACGGGCTGGGTGCGGTGGCTCACGCCTGTAATCCCAACACTTTGGGAAGCCGAGGGAGGTGGATCACGAGGTCAGGAGATCGAGACCATCCTGGCCAACATGGTGAAATCCCATCTCTACTAAAAAATACAAAAAAAAAAAAAATTAGCTGGGTGTGGTGGCACATGCCTGTAGTCCCAGCTACTCAGGAGGCTGAGGCAGGAGAATTGCTTGGATCCAGGAGGCAGAGATTGCAGTGAGCTGAGATCGCGCCACTGTACTACAGCCTGGGCAACAGTGTACGACTCAGTCTCAGAGAAAAAAAAAAAAGAAAAAGAAATACATTTTGGGCTGGGTGCAGTGACTCATGCCTGTAATCCTAGCACTTTGGGGGGCTGAGTTGGGTGGATCATCTGAGGTCAGGAGTTCTAGACCAGCCTGATCAATATGATGAAACCCTGTCTCTACTAAAAATACAAAAATTAGCCAGCCGTGGTGGCATGTGCCTGTAATTCCAGCTACTCAGGAGGGGGAGACAGAAGAATCACTTGAATCTGGGAGGCAGAGGTTGCAGTGAGCTGAGATTGTGCCATTGCACTCCAGCCTGGGCAACAAGAGTGAAACTCCATCTCAAAAAAAAAAGAAATATATTTTGGCATGCCTGTAATCCCAGGAATCTGAAGTGGGATGATCACTTGAGTCCAGGAGTTTGAGGTTACAGGGAGCTATGGTTGCATCTGTGCTCTCACCTGGGCAAGGATGGAGAAAGACCCCAACTCTAAAAAATAGATACATTTTATGCCGGGCGCAGTGGCTAAAGCCTGTAATCCCAGCACTTTGGGAGGCCGAGGCGGGTGGATCACGAGGTCAAGAGATCGAGACCATCCTGGTCAACATGGTGAAACCCCGTCTCTACTAAAAATACAAAAAATTAGCTGGGCACGGTGGTGCGTGCCTGTAATCCCAGCTACTCAGGAGGCTGAGGCAGGAGAATTGCCTGAACCCAGGAGGCGGAGGTTGCGGTGAGCCGAGATCGCGCCATTGCACTCCTGCCTGGGTAACAAGAGCGAAACTCCGTCTCAAAAAAAAAAAAAAAAAAGATACATTTTGTAGGGCTATAGCTGCCATAGACAGTGATTCCTCTGATGGATCTGGACAAAGTAAATTGAAAACCTTCAAGGATTCACCATTCTCCTTGCCTTTACGGCCATTTCATGAGTTATGGGAGGAGGTCACCATATCAGTATTGACAGGGGTTTGGAAGAAGTTTACTCTAACTATCCTGGGTGACTTTGAGAGGTTCAAACTTCAGTGGAGGAGGTCGCTGTACATGTGGCAGAAACAGCAAGAGAACTAGAGTTAGCAGAGGAGCCTGAAGAGGGGACTGAATTGCTGTAATCTCATGATCAAACTTGAATGAATGAGGAGTTGCTTCTTATGCATGAGTGAAGAAAGTGGTTTCTTGAGATGAAATCTATTCCTGGTGAAGATGTTGTTGAAATGACAACAAAGGATTTTGAATATTCTATAAACTTAGTGATAAAGCAGCAGTGCTGTTTGAGATAGTTGACTCAAATTTTCAAGGAAGTTCTACTATAGGTAAATGCTATCAAATAGCATCACATACGACAGACAAATCTTTCATGAAAGGAAGAGTCAATTGCTGAGGCAAACTTCATTGTTGTCTTATTTTAAGAAATTGCCACAGCCACCTCAACTTTCAGCAACCACCACCCTCATCAGTCAGCAGCCATGGCAAAAAGACAATGGCTCACTGAAGGCTCAGATGATCATTAGCATTTTTAGTAATAAAGTATTATTTTAAAATTAAAGTATCTACATTGTTTTTCTCTGTTTTTTGTTTGTTTGTTTGTTTGTTTTGTTTTTTTTTACATGCAATGCTATTGCACACTTAATAGACTAGAGTGTAAACCTTTTACACTCATTGGGAAACCAAAAAATATGTGTGACTCACTTTATTGCAACACTTGCTTAATTGCATCGATGTGGAACCAGACCCTCAATATCTCCACAATATGCCTCATATAGCAACTTTTGCTCCACTAAGGTCCTAAGGCTCATCCATTCGACATGTGTAGCCACAGTCCATTTCTTTAAACTTCAGGATAGAACTTCATGTAGGACTCCACTAAAATTTATGGATCCATTCCAGTGTCAATGAACGTCTGCATAATTTCCAGTGTTCTGTTATTATAAAGCTCTCTCTCTCTTTTTTTCTTTTCTTTTCATTTTTTTTTTTTTAAGAGATGGGGTCTGGCTTTGTGTCCCAAGCTGGAAGTAGCAATGCAGACACAGCTCACTGCAGCCTTGGACTGCTGGACTCAAGCAATCCTCCTGCCTCAGCCTCCTGAGTAGCTTGGACTACAGGTGTGTGCCACCATGCCTGGCTAATTAAAAAATGTTTTTTTTAGAGATGGGGTCTTGCTGTGTTGCCCAGGCTAATCGGAAACTCCTGGACTTGAACAATTTTTCTGCCTCAAACCCCTGAGTAGCTGGGACTACATGTGTCTGCCACTACACTCAGCTCATTTTCTGAGACAGGGTCTTGCTCTGTCACCCAGGCTGGAGTGCAGCGGTGTGATCCCAGCTCACTGCAGTCTCCGCCTCCTGAGTTCAAGTGATTCTCCTATTTCAGCCTCCCAAGGAGCTGGGACAACATGTATGCACCACCACGCCCAGGTAATTTTTATATTTTTAGTAGACATGGGGTTTCGCCACATTGGCCGGGCTGCTCTCAAACTCCTAACCTCAAGCAATCTACCCGCCTTAGCCTCCCAAAGTGCTGGGATTACAGGCATGAGCCACTGTGCCTGGCCCCAGCTCATTTTCTTTGCTATTAGGTTTCCATTCATGCCTTTTGCCCATCTGCTTATAGGGTTGCTTGTCTTTCTCTTATTCATTTGTAGGAACTCTTCAAATATCCTGCTCATTATCCTTTGTCCTGGGCCTGAACTCAGTCTCCATCCTTTAATCAGCTCTGCAACCTTCGGCAAGTTGCTTGACCTCCCTGAGACTGTTTCCTTGCATAAAATGATGTCACAATACCAATTATGAGGTTGGCAGATGATGTACATGGAGTTCTTCTCACTGTGTTGCCCACACTGGACTGCAGTGGCATAATCATAACTCACTCCAGCCTTGAACTCCTGGACTCAAGTGATCCTCCCGTCTCAGCCTCCCTAATAGCTAGAACTATGGGTTCTATTCGTGCTACCATGCACAGCTAATTTTTAAAATTTTTTTATAGAGGTGGGGGTCTCACTATGTTGCCTAGGCTGCCCTTAAATTCCTGGGCTCAAGCGATCCTCCTGCCCTGGCCTCCCAAAGAGCTGGGATTACAGTGTGAGCCACCATGTCTGGCCCAAAGGCAGATTTAAACATTATCAAGGATGTTGAAGATGAAACAGTATTCCAGGCATACTAAGGTCATGTATAACAGATAAATCTGTGTTTGGGGCGAGAAACTACCTCATCAAGAAAAGACAGACGAAAACACACAGCAAGGAAACTCAGTAACGATTCTGTGATTAAAGATCAAACATACCTGAGTGAATCACTGAAATAAATCCCACTTCCAAGGTTTCCGACGTCTGTTCTTTGCACACCACGATCCTCCACTACTTTGGGCAAAAGCAACCCTCTGAAAAGACAAGGGCAGGATAAGGTGTAAGCCCGATGCTGACTGCATCCTCCCTTGCTCCCAACTTTGGCAGGTTCCTACTGAACTTCTGGCTTCCAGAGAACTCTGCAATCCGAGTGACACCATGGTTGTTTCTGGGAACACAGGTAAAGGGGGATTTCTGCCTTTTATCAGATAAATATCTATTGTTTGCATTTTGTATTAGGAGATTGAATGAATTTATTAAAATGCCTTTTGGGTTTTTGTCCTACTGAGAAAGCTCATCCCTACTTAAGGACTATTTTAAAAAGATTCTTTCATTTTTCATTTAGTATACTTTTATGGTCTGATTCTAAATATTTAAATATTTGTTCCATGTTGAGTACACGTATGAGAAATGAGGTAAGGGTCGAACTTTATATTCTTTCTTTGTGGTCACTCATTTATTTCTATAGCTAGTACTGAAGGACTTGTCTTTCTTCCATAGAGACAAGATCTACTAGTGTCATATCCTAAATCTTCTGTGTTTTTGAGTTTGTGTTTAATTTTAGTATCACGCTCATTAGGCTTCTTTTCCAGAATTATTCTGGTAATTTCAAAATTACAAAAAATATGTGTTGTAGAATCAGCTTTTCATTTCTTTATAAAAATATTGTTAGTAATTTTATCATGAAAGCACTAAATTTATAGATTAATCCAAGAAAAACCGGCATCCTCTGATTAACACAAGTTGTCTTTTGGGTCTCTCAGTAGCAGTTTAATGGATTTTTGTTTTTTCTTTTTTTCCCCAGGTGGATCTTATATGTTTCTTAAGCTTCTTCTAAGTACTTAAAGAATCTAAATTTAATAATATCTTCTCCTGCTCCTGTGACTTCAGTTTCAGCCCCAATATTAATTAGTAATTCAAAGCAAACAGAATCTTAGAGTTATGTTTCAAATAAATAACTCATGTTGTCTGGTGCACACTCTAACTTCTGGACACTTCTCTTTAAATACTGGGCTATTCCTAGATTAGATACACATGGAGGAGTCATGAATATAGAATCACTTTTCTTCATATGATACAGTCTTCAAGAAGCAATTCATACTTAGGTACTATATTTAAAAATAATAAATACATAATTTTTAAAAATAGAAATGGGGTCTTGCTAGGTTTTCCAGGCTGGTCTTGAACCCTTGGCCTCAAGTGATCCTCTCGCCTCAGCCTCCCAGAGTGCTAGGATTACGGGTGTGACCCCCCATACCCAGCCATAAATACATAATTTAAATTATACGTTCAATTACAAATTATTACACACTTAAATATAAAGTGTGTAATTTTCTCCAGAATGCAGTAAACTAGTTGATTTTAACTGAAAAGACTCATGTAATATAGAAAAGAGTAGGAAAAAAAAAGTAAAATATTTCACATTTGTGAGGTTGAAAATTTTGAGAAATAAAGATGGCGACTCTTACCGACACAAGATTCCCATGATGTTTCGTACAGGAGAACCGTGCAACAAGGGCCTCACATTGCCAAGTTTGCTCAAAAACTCTGTGGTTTCGTTCACTCTGCCAACTCTAAATATCTGCAAGATATCCACTGGGCTCTTACTGTAAGAATTAGAAGAAAAGCCTTTAGATTACATAATTGAAAACAAAACAAAGAATCCTTATAGCAGAAGAAATCCCAAAAGGGTCCAAATGTCCATTATCAGGAAACGGATTCAATGAGCCACAACACAGCATATCTCGGAAATATTATGCAGCTATTAAAAAAATCAAATTCTTCAAAAAAACAAGGATATGTGGTAAAGTGTACAGTAAAATATAAACTTTAAAAATCGATTACAAAACTTTACACATAGTATGATCCAAATATTGTCAAATATATAATACATAGAATATATTGTTCTTGCTCTGGGTGACAGAGCAAGACCATGTCTCTTAAAAAAAATATAAAAAAGAATGCAACTTCTAGCCTCTCGAGTGGCTCACACCTGTAATCCCAGGACTTTGGGAGGCCAAGGTGGGTGGATCACCAGAGGTCAGGAGTTCAAGACCAGCTTGGCCAACAAGCTGAAACCCCACCTCTACTAAAAATACAAAAATCAGCGGGGTGTGGTGGTGCATATCTGTAGTCCCAGCTACTCGGGAGGCTGAGGCAGGAGAATCACTTGAACCCAGGGGGCGGAGGTTGCAGTGAGCTGAGATCGCGCCACTGCATTCCAGCCCGGTGACAGGGCGAGACCCCATTTCAAAAAAAGAAATAGTTATCAAATAGCTAATTTTAAGTGTTTAGAAACCAATCAGGTTTGAAGAGAGCGTTGTCAAGAAAGGCCTCTCTTGGGAGGTGACATTTATTGGTGGCACCATAAAATGTGTATTTTAAGACCCCACTGGTTATTACAGGTTGGATGCCGTAATAATAATAGTTGGATGCCATAATAATAATTACAGGAGTGGAGAACATCTGGAAGGACATTGTAGATGGGATAAAGAGGGCGGCAGAGTGAAAGGAAGTGAGATAACGGATGAAGGACACTTTGAAGGCAGAATTGACAGAACATGGGACTGTGGGGATGAGGAGCAGGGAGACCCCACACTAGTTCTGAGTGGGTACCTAAGGTGGGGCAATGGCAGGGGGGACTGGGGTATGGCGGAGGGCAGCACTGTGGTGAGGGGAGGGGCACATCTTCCCAACCCCACGTCCAGCGGCCTCAGGTCAGTGCCTTGACATTAGCTATGGTGGGAGTATTTGCTCCCCAGAGCTCAGCAAATATTCCAGACCAGGACTTTTCCTTCACAGAGCTGGCTAACCA
Source organism: Sapajus apella (assembly GCF_009761245.1). Taxonomy (NCBI): domain Eukaryota; kingdom Metazoa; phylum Chordata; class Mammalia; order Primates; family Cebidae; genus Sapajus; species Sapajus apella. The sequence continues at coordinate 417,379 of NW_022437165.1, read as the reverse complement.
GCACTCCCAACGCCCGCCAGGGTGAGCAGCATTGGAGTGATTCAGGCTAGGTTATGTTCTACACCCAAATCTTAACAGTGGTCATATTATCTCCGGGTTGTCTCTGGCTGGTGAGATTTTGAGTGATTTTTAATTTTCTTCATATTTTTAGATATTTTCTAAGCTTTTAGCAAAGAACACAAGTTTTACAACTAGAAAAAAATAATATAAAGAAATCATGACTAGTGAAATGAAATGAAGAAAATCTAACTTTTCACAGCAGCAGGATCTTTCCTTAGGAAGAAGCCCACTTTAGCTGTGTGACTGCTTTTGTATTTGTGGGGTGGGGTGGCTCACCAAGGGCTTGCTCAGGTAGCCCTGGAGGGCTGAACTGCAGCTGCCACTTGGGGGCTTGATGTGGCTCTTCCTGTCTTCCTGGAAAACTTATTCCCCTCCCGATTCTACCTTCCTTGTCACTGGACTCTTAATTAGTGTAGATCAGCGGACACCTTGGGGAGGATCAAAGGTCAAACCGAAAAGTCAAACCAATTTGCTTACATATAAAAACAAAATTTGGAGGTCTGTAGGAATGAATGTTTTTGAGGCAGAGTCTCGCTCTGTTTCCCAGGCTGGAGTGCGGTGGCATGATCCTGGTTCACTGTAACCTCACCTCCTGGGTCCAAGCTATTCTTGTGCCTCAGTCCCCAGAGTAACTGGGACCACAGATGTGTGCCACCACGCCTGGCTAATTTTTGTATTTTTAGTAGAGATGGAGTTTCACCATGTTGCCCAGGCTGGTCTCTAACTCCTGACTTCAAGTGATCTGCCCACCTTGGCCTCCCAAAGTGCTGGGATTACAGGCATCAGCCACCATGCCTGGCTCAGATTTTTAAAAAATTAAAGTGAAATTCCAAAAAGATAAAATTAACCATTAAGTATACAATTCAGTGGTATTTAGTACAGAACATTGAAAATATCATGTAATTACCACCTCTAGTTCCAAAATTTTTATTTGCCCAAAAGAAAACCCCATACCTTTTGGCTATCAGTCCCTATCCTTCCCTCTCATGGTACCAGGCAATTTGCTGTCACTGTGGATTTATCTATTCTAGATATTTCATATAAATAGAATCGTATAATATGTGGCTTCCTTCACTCAGCACAATATTTTTGAGGACCACCCATTTGTAGTATGTGTCAGTACTTCATTCCTTTTTCATGACTGAATAGTATTCTATTACATATATTTATCATGTTTTGTTTATCCACTCCCCTGTTGATGAACATTTGGGTTATTTCTACTTTTTGGCTGTTTTGAATAGTGTTGCCACGAATATTCATGTACAAGTACCTATCTGAGTACTTGCTTTCAAGTCCTTTGAGTATAGAACTAGGAGCGGAATTGGTGGGTCTTATCATATCATATGTTTAATTTGTTGAGGAATCATCAAACAGAGGCTGTATCATTTTTCCCTCCCACTGGCAATGTGTGAAGCTTTCAGTCTCTCTACATCCTCACCAACACTTATCATTTTCCATTAAACATAAATCATAGCTATCTTAGTGGGTGTGAAGTGGTTTGGGAGTGGATTTGGAGGATGGTCAAGTAGAACATAGTTTTAGTTGGGTCTGAGTCAGGCCATAAGGTAAGAGTGGCTGGGTGTGGTTTTAGTAGGGCTCTGGAAAACCAGCTCTCTAAACAACAGCAGCAATGCCCTGCACAGCCCTGATTTGCAGCATTTGCTGATTTCCATGGTGCAAAACCTCCCTACGTCCAATTTCAAGTTACCAATGGTTTAACAACCAGTTCACCAAATCTCTTAAAGGTTGACAACTGGCTCTTATAAGCTGGTATGTACAGCTACAACTCACCACCCTTCGTTCTAAGGGCTGTGTCACGCTGATGAAGAGGAACTGCTGCAATGGAATGAACCACCAGGTCAACAAGAGTCAGTCCCATACTTGAGAACAAGGATGCACTGGAGTTTCTGAACCGAGAAGCTGGGCACAGAGTCAGCCACGGTGACCCTCAGGGGTGCTCACACCCAGTGAGGGCTCGTCTGGGCGGCTGGTCCATCATGTTTGTGTTACTGGAGAATGCACATCAGCACAGGACCCTGGGTATGCACAGTGAGTGAGGGCGCAGGTTTAACTGGTATTTAGGAACGTGTTTTCCAGGTTTTCAGGTGCAGGTTGTCCTGCCACAGAGAGGCCACATTGGAAGACGCCATATGCATATTTCTGCATGTTTAAATCTTAGTTTAAGTGGCTTTTTCTCTGTAATAACCTGCAAAATACAAACTCAAGCACCTTTTGATTTAAAAATTTTAAATTTAATCTTCAACAAGATTAGGTAACCTTGAAGTCAGAGTGGAATATAGAGGGTGTTTTCAAGCACAGAATACTGCCCCAGGCACCATTATAAACACAGAAGAAAGTAATTTGTCAGCACACCACTGCTACTGTGGCTTGTTGCTGAAGACGAAATGATCTAGGTAATTACTGTGATCAGCTCTTTAACAGAGTCTCAAAGAGCATTATATCATAACGGATCCTGAGATACTTCCTTTATGCTTACCTGTGATTATTCTGCAAAACCTCTTGTCTAACCCTGAGAAATTCTTCAGTATTCTTTTCAACATGCTCAATTTTGCATCTCAAAGCTCGGTATTTGGCAAGGGATGGTGGGTTGGGTTTGGACAAATTAGTTTCACAGACGTTAACCATGTCTCTTATTAGCTGTCGGTAGAAATAATATATAGACATCAGAATTACCACATATCAAAATTCATATTTATATTACATTAACACTTTCTCAAAAAGATGGGAAAAGGCCATTTTCCCCAAAGCTTGTTTTATTTTATTTATTTATTTATTTTTGAGACAGGTCTTGATCTCACCCATGCTGGAGTGTAATGGCATGACCATAGCTCACTGCAGCCTCAACCTCCTGGGTTCAAGCAATCCTCCTACCTTAGCCTCCAGAGTAGCTGGGACCACAGGTATAAGCCACCACTGCACTCAGCTTTCCCAAAAGCTTTTGATCAATATTTGCTATTAGTGGTGCATTAAAGTTCATGTATCTGGTGCAGTGGCTTATACCTGTAATCCCAGCACTTTGGGAGGCTGAGGGAGGAGGATCACTTGAGGATAGGAATTCAAGACCAGCCTGGCCAACATGGTGAAACCCCATCTCTACTGAAAATATAAAAAATTATCCAGGCATGGTGGCACATGCCTGTAATCCCAGCTACTTCGGAGGCTGAGGCATGAGAATCATTTGAACCCAGGAGTGGGTGGTTGCAGTGAGCCGAGATCGCACCACTGAACTCCAGCCTAGGCAACAAAGGGAGACTCTGTCTCAAAAACAAAAAGCAAAAAAGGTTAATATAATTGCCTTACTGATAGCACAATCTATGATCGTGGTCGTAGAGTACATCAGCACAGCACATAATTGTTAATAAAGGGTTTTCATATACATTATTCATTTATTCCTCACTACAACACTGAGGCCGATTTTATTATCCTCATTGCACAGATGAGCAAAGTGAGGCTCTGCGAAGTTAATCAATTGTTCAGGACCCCACGGTGAGGAGCAGACAGTGACCAAATGGGATCTCAGAACCCTGAGACTTCACATCCAACTCTGCTTCAACAATTCAGTAGGTGTGTTTGCTATGCCAGACACTGGATCAGGTTAGAAAGACACACAGATGAATAAGGCGTGGGTTCCTTCCCTGAGTGGAAACCCAAGTATTCCTTTGACTATTCCCAAATCCTGGATCTTGGAGAAGGGAACTGCAGCCCCAGTGATGTGGGTTACGTTTGGTCTCTGGACTTGCTGCTTTCACATCTTATTAATATTATGATTTTTTGAGACGGAGTCTCTCTCTGTCACCCAGGCTGGAGTGCAATGGCACAATCCTGGCTCACTGCAACCTCCGCCTCCTGGGTTCAAGCAATTCTTGTCTCTCATCTTTATGATCGTAGTATGGGGAGGGCCTTTCTAACTGTAACTCAAACTCACCAGCCATAAAAGATTGATGCATTTTTCTGTATAAAAGCAAAAATCTTCAGTAGGGTAGAAATAAAACAAGTTAACCACCACCACTAATAACAAAAAACTCATTGTAAGCAAAGTAAAAAGACAAAGGAGAAAATATCTGCAACTCATATCACAGAGGCTGACCCTCTAATACAGGAAGAATCCTTAAAAATCATGAAGAAAAACAGCAGGACCCAAAAGAACAAAGGACAGAAAACAGTTTGCAGAAGGAGAAACAAATGGCCTGTAGGCGTCCGGAAAGGCGCTCCGCCTCGCAGCACTGAGGGGTTACATCTCATCCCTAAGGTTAATAAAAGCATCTGAGTTTGACAAACATGCTCTTGGTAAGGCTCTGGGAAATAGAACCTCTCATTCTTTGAGAGTACGTGGGCAAAAGGGTGCAGCGCTTAGGAGAGAATCAGCTAATATCTATCCTTGAAGCCAGCCCTTCTCGGCCCCATCCCAGAGACAATCCGGTACAAGTGCAAAATGACAAACATACAAGGTTATTCATTGGGGCACTGTTTGTTGCAGCAAAATCCAAAAAGAATCCAAAGGCCTGGCCATAGGGTACATCCCACAATGCAGCACATCCCACAGTGGAATGCGAGAATGGAAGGCAGCTGCATCCAGAATACATGGAGAAAAGCAAGATGCAGAACAGCAAAGATAGTCTTTTTATACAAAAATGGGAATAAGAATATATGTTTATAAGGTTGGGCACAGTGGCTCACAACTGTATTCCCAGCACTTTGGGAGGCAGAGGCAGGTGGATCACTTGAAGTCAGGAGTTTGAGACCCGCCTGGCCAGCATGGTGAGACCCCCATCTCTACTAAAAATACATAAATCAGCTGGGCAT